>NW_028317882.1:1947500-2107500 GCF_062004578.1 Staurois parvus
GGCACTGAACTAGATCAAGGTATCTAGGTATTTTTCTTAATTTTTCTTTTATTTTTTAATATTCATTTATCTTCTTTTTTTTTTTTTTTACAAACATTTTTTTATCTCTCTATGTCAGGAGTTAGAGATCGTTAGAACGGGACCCGGGGCTTTCAGTGACACCGCGGTCTCTGTGCTGGGAGCGCATCGAGCAGCGCGCTCCCAGCACAAAGACAAGTGCGCAAATATGCGGCCCCACGGAAAAAAGCCTAGTTCCGTGAAGCCACATATTTGTGTGCCGTCGGCGTCAAGGGGTTAAAGAAAGAGATTTCTTCTCATTTTTCTTTTTGCGGACATCTTTTACCAGAAAGTGAGGGAAAATCTGCAACAAGGAAACAGAAAACAATAAAAAAAAACTGACAGGTGTTTTAATATTCCCATACTTACCGTATTTTTCGCTCCATAAGATGCACCTGACCATAAGACACACCTAGGTTTTAGAGGCGAAAAACAAGAAGACACACTACAGGAGATGACCAGAGACTGCGGACACAGTACAGGAGATGACCAGAGACTGCGGACACACTACAGGAGATGACCAGAGACTGCAGACACAGTACAGGAGATGACCAGAGACTGCGGACACAGTACAGGAGACCAGAGACTGCGGACATAATACAGGGAAAATACCAGGGACATAGTACAGATGACCAGAGACTGCAGACAGTAAAGGAGATGACCAGAGACTGCGGACCTTTGGGGAGGGAGGGGGAGCGGGTACCTGAATTTGACAGGTATCCGCTCCCACTTCTGCGGAGTTGTCCTTCCCTCTTCTTCCCGCGCCGGCTTCTGTGACAGCCGGGTGCCCACTGCGCATGCTCGAGAAGCACTGCACTTTGTGAATGGCCCGGCGTCTTCTGGGACCTGTCATGCGTCCCAGAAGACACCGGACCATTCACAAAGCGCAGCGCTTCTCACGCATGTGTAGTGGGCACCCGGCTGTCACAGAAGCTGGCGCAGGAAGACTGTACAGCGCTGGAGCAAGGAACAGATAAGGTCCTGCAGGAGAGAAGAGCTGAGCGGCCGGCCCGGTATTCTGACATGGTGGCGGCAGAAATACCAGACTGGCTGCTTTACATTCGCTCCATAAGATGCACTGACATCCCCCCCCCCTTTTTTGGGGGGAAAAAAGTGCGTCTTATGGAGTGAAAAATACGGTAACTTAAAGTGTTACTAAACCCACAACAGTAAAATCAGTCTGTATACGCAGTAAAACATGCTTGTTATACTCAATGTGGAACCTAAGGGGTTTATCCTCTGCATTGTGTAAAAAGGATGTTTGATTCTGTCTTCTCTGATCCTTGCCTCCTTCTACTGTCCCCATCTTATCCCCCTGAAGTGTTTTGGGGACAAGTTGCACATGCTCAGTTTGGTGTGTATTGCTGGAGAGTTTTTTTTTGTTCTTCAGAGAGTGGATGTGGTCAGCACAGGGCCAATCAGCGCTGTCCAGACAGAGGGTCAGGGGTTATAAGGGGAGAATGAAAACTCCTCCTACAAGCTTTAACCAGTGCTCTGCTGGACACTGATAGAAGTCACAAGACTGCTCTAACTGCTAATGAGAAAAGGTATTTAGCAGTTTATATTTACTAAAATAATTGCATTTCCATTTTTTGTGTACTGTGGGAGACTAGATATAGTGCAGGGCCCTGGGTTTAACTGGTAACACTTTAAAAATGCATTTTTCCTTCTGTCTGTGTTGCTAATAAAGAGATTTCTCCTCACTTCCTTTCCTGCAAACAAACTTTTTACCCGACAGGAAGTGAAAATATCTCTCCCACTGAGCCTCCAATGGCCCTGTTGGAGTGTGTGACCACCCTAACCAATGAGAAGCGCTTTTTCTTCTGAGACACCTTATTGGAAGAAGAGGTCTCAGATGCACTTCTCATTGATCAGCACAGTCACATGGTTACCATGCTTACCAATGTGAATATCAAAGTAGAACTACTGTATAGGCAAAACTATTTGTTTTTTCATTTTGGATAGAGCGAAGGAGGATTTTACCCCCTGTCAATTTTTTTTTCGCCATCTGTCACATATCTGATAGAAGTCTGAATTGACGAGGTCAGCCTCTCTTGTATCTCAAACCAGGCCCCACTGAAGGTGAAACAGATGGTGCTGAGGGACAGGAGGAACATGAGTGCCTGTGGATATTGATTGTGAAACTTGCAGCTGGTGATGTAACCTCGGTAAATCAAATAGGGCATCCAGTCAGGAACGGCAAGCTGAAGTTAAGGACGCATTCCACTGGAACTGCAAGATCTGGGTACGTGGTTTGCTGGAACTTCTGATAAGCGTGAGGCCGGAGCACACCGTGACAACCGGAGCTGATGTAATGACAGCTAGGACAGGCACTCGGCAGGACTGTAGAGCCAAAACTGGAACTAGAAGCGTAGTCAGAGTAATAGCCAGGGTCAGCAACGAGCAGGCGATGAGGTACCGGAACATCAGACAGGGACGTGGTCAGGAGGAAGCCAGGATCAGAAACCGATGAGCAGAAGGATAAACAGGATCCAAGAGCAGGTAAATAGCAAGCCGGGTCAGTAACTGATGCAAACAGGATACAGCAGGAAACAGGAAGTTAGCTGAAGACCAGTCAGCACTGACAGAGAGTAAGAGCTTCCTTTAAATAGTCTGGCGCCAGAAACAGAGGGCATGCTCCCGCGTGTGTGCACCGGTGTGCGCGCATACGCGAGCCTATGCTCATTTCTATTAGCCAGTTGCCGTACAGGAATTCCCTTACACCATCTGTGTCCCATTTCTAAGATTTTCCTTCACTTCCTGTCCCATAGCCAAACAGGAAGTGAGACGAAATTCCTTCAAATTAAGGGAATTCCTTGGGGTCCCCCAGGTCACCAGAACTAGTGTCGTCATTGGAAGATTTCTCCTCTATTACTTGTCTGAGGACAACCCAAAATTTGGGATTTTCTTTTACTTTCACTTTCAATGATAATGGCAAACAGGACAAATAGAGAGGGTCGAATCTCCTTAACTACTTTACCTCCGGATGATTTACCCCCCTTTCTGACCAGGCTATTTTTTGCTATACAGCACTGCATTACTTTAACTGGCAGTTGCAGGGCCATGCAATGCTGTACATAAATGAAAAATGTATGTCATTTTTTCCTCACAAATAGAGCTTTCTTTTGGTGGTATATGATCATCTCTGGGGTTTTTTTTTTCTTTTTGCTGAGGTCACATGATCAGAAACCCTGCCCCGCCTCCCAGCGTTAGAAACCTCTTAACCATTTGCCGCCCGCCCTATGGCCGAATGGCAGCCGGCAAATGTCATCAGCGTTCCGGGTGGACGCCATATGACGTCCTCCCACACATGCACAGATTGCGCTCCTGCAGAGCCGCGCAGCAGCGCGATCTGTCACCGGCCTTGTACCTCGGACATGGCCGATGACAGATCTGAGTATTGGCCCCCGTTGCCGGTACCATGTGACCTGTTTGTGAACTCTATAACTTTCCTACAAACTAAATAATACATCCTAATTTGAGTTATTTTCACCAAAGACATGTAGTAGAATACATCTTGGCCTAAATTTATGAAGAACAATTATTTATTCGCAAACTTTTATAACAGAAACAAAGAAAACCGTGTGTTTTTTTCAAAATTTTTGGTCTTTTTTTGTTAATTTAGCAAAAAATAAAAACCCCAGCGGTGGTTAAATACCACCAAAAGAAATCTCTAGTTGTGTGAAGAAAAGGATAAAATTTTAGTTTGGGTACAATGTTGTATGAACACGCAATTGTCATTCAAAGTGTGAGAGCGCTGAAACCTGAAAACTGGCCTGGGCAGGAAGGGGGTAAAATTGCCCGGTATTGAATTGGTTAAAGGGCTAGGAGGCTTTAAAGGGTCGAGCGTATAAGAAGTTTAGTAGACATAATATGCTCACTCTTGCTTCTGATTACTGGATTATAATGTCATGGGGGGGTTAGGGGTCTGGAAAAAGGGAAGAAGTGTTCCACGGGGACTCTGCAATAGATGATAAAGTGGGCCTGGGCTAAAGTGCAGCTACAGGGCAGCACACCTGCTAAGTGGTTAGCCCTACTTCCTGGCAGCTCTGGGGTCATCAGTTCAGTTTCCAACCATGTCTGCGTGGGTTTCCGCCGAGTACTCCGATTTCCTCTTGCACTCCAGAGACATGCTGGGAGGTTAGTTGGCTCCTGTCCAAATTGTCCCTAGTATGTGTATGTATGAATGATGGGAGTTGGGGACCTTAGATTGTAAGTTGCTGAAGGGCAGGGACTTAAAGCCCTGTGTAAATTGTTGGAGCTATTAAGGGAATTCCTTGGGGACCGCCAGGTCACCAGAACTAGTGTAAGTGCCTGTAATAAATAAAATAATACTGAAAGAGCCATATCATTGAAAACTGACTTGTATCACATTGCTTGATGGGTAAGGTAGCCCAAGTCTTGGTGCGCTTTAAGAGTATTGTCTTTTTTAGCATCCAAAGCTGAAGTGGGTGATCTGCTTTAAGCAGCATTTAGACATTTGCTTACAATCTTGTTGCTACACTCCTGTACCATTGTATGCTTGTCTCCAACACATGCATAGATTCATAGGAGTTTATTTACTAAAGCTAGAAAGTGCAAACACAGGCTTACTTCTCCATAGAAACCAATCAGCCAGTGGCGTTGAGTATGTGTGTGTGGGGAG
This sequence comes from Staurois parvus, assembly GCF_062004578.1. NCBI lineage: Eukaryota > Metazoa > Chordata > Amphibia > Anura > Ranidae > Staurois > Staurois parvus. The sequence continues at coordinate 1,952,203 of NW_028317882.1, forward strand.
GGAGCCGGTACAATCACCTTGGGTGCAACATTAAGAGCAGAAATTAGTCCTGCTACCGGCGCTGTCCCGAGTGTGCAATCCAATGCAGACCAAGCAGTCAACCCTATAACCTCTTGATAGATGCACATCTCCAGGTGTCACGGAACAGATACCAGTCCTGTGATTGCCAGGTGGCCAGCAGGTGTCACTGTGCCACATGTGTCTATAAGGCGGGGGAGGGGCAGAGCTGTGAGGGCGGGTTAAAGGAGGAGAATGGAGGGACTGTGAAGGAGGGTTAGGGGAGATGCAGGGCTGTGCGGAAGTAGTTACATAGTTAGTCTGACTGAAAAAAGACAAAGTCCATCCAGTTCAACCATAGAAAAATCCTATACCCACAGTTGATCCAGAGGAAGGCAAAAAAACCAGCAAAGTATGATCCAATTTGCTCCTGCTGGGAAAAAAAATTCCTTCCTGATCCTCTGAGAGGCAATCCGATATTTCCTGGATCAACTTTACCTATAAATGTTAGTATCCAGTTATATTCTGTGTATCTAAGAAAGAATCCAGGCCTTTTTTGAAGCAATCCACTGAGTTGGCCAGAACCAACTCTTGAGGGAGTCTATTCCACATTTTCACAGCTCTCACTGTGAAGAAACCTTTCCGTGTTTGGAGATTAAATTTCTTTTCCTCCAGATGTAAAGAGTGCCCCCTTGTCCTCTGTGATGACCTCAGGGTGAATAGCTCTACACCGAGTTCACTATATGAACCACTGATGTATTTATACATGTTGATCATATCTCCCCTTAGTCTTCTCTTCTTAAGAGAAAATAAATTCAGTTCCTCTAATCTTTCCTCATAGCTGATCTCCTCCATCCCTCTTATCAGTTTAGTTGCCCTTCTCTGTACTTTCTCGAGTTCCCCAATATTCTTTTTGTGAAAGTAGGAAGGGTGTGTCAGGGGAGACGCAGAGCTGACAGCGGCGGAGCAGAGCCCTTAGCAGGAAGTGTCCCCTGTTCAGCTGTCAGTGACACCATGGCAGTGTGGACTTCAGCTTCCCACTCTGGAGTCCTGAGGAGTGCCACCCATGACCAGTCGGTTAAGGTGCTGAAGCAGGAAGGGAAGGAGGTGACCCTGGAAGGTGAGGAACCTGGGCACTGACCCTTCCTACCTGCCAAACTACCTCTCCCTCCACCTCCCCCAAACCATGACCATAGTGGAAGGGAGTGATAAAAGTCCATGGGTTCAGGAGTGCAAATTGCTTGCCTTGCCCTGGGCACTGACAACCCATGCTACACCACTGCAATCAGCTTCCAGATTATATTGCCAAAGCTTAATTGAACAAGCTAGGGTTAAAAGCTATGCAGGGGTGAGCCTGATTTTGCACTAGCCAGCTTTAGTAAATAAACCCCATAGTGTCAAGAATCCAAAGTTCAGAGCCTGTTCCAGGTATATAAAACTATTTAAAATCCCCTGCCCATACAGGTGCAATATTACACTGAAACATTGTACACAAGAGCTCATTCATAAACCTCTGCAAGCTAAATACCAGGCAAATGTAAAACGCAATAAACCGCAATAATTCTGCATGTTACTAAATGTACTTGTTATTGTCATCCTCATATAATAGTAAAAAGTATGCCACTGTAAAAGGTCAAAGCTTTCTGTATTTCAGCCTACAAGATTCTATGTAACTCTATGCTCACTATAATGTGTTATTGCTTTCTGTAATTCATATAGAAAGTATAGATAGTGCAGATCAGCGAAGAAATTTGGAAAGTTACACTGTAAGCTATGCTGCTATTTGAGCATTGCAAAAAAAAAAAAACACTGGTTATCCTTGGGGCTCAGCAAGTTAATATGTAGCAGATTTCTCTGTTGGTGCTATGGTTGACAGTACTTATTTTTTATTTTAGTCAAAGTTTCATTTTACTGTACTCATATCTGGCCATTATTCCTTATTTTGGCTTACGAGTCATAATTTTTGGACCAAAAATAAAAGATGCAGATGCACTATATCAGGGCCCATGAGGCCAGGGCCAAAGCAAGCCTGCCGCTCCTTCCATCCATTTTTATTCTGTTGTTTATTGCTTGAGCATGTATTATGTTTAGTATTGAAACTTCTGCAGTTATCATGAAAAATGTAATTAAGAGGTCTTCTTTACCTTGAAGGCTGAATAAACCATCACATGATTTTGTTATGAGAAGAGCCCCATTTAGAAGACCAAATATGGGACCTAAACCAAATCACTAAAATCTCATATAAGCTTGCAAATGTTAGTTTAATTTCAAAAGTTATTTCTAATCTGTTTTACATATGACGTTTTCAAAAATAATACCTTTTGATCCTGTCATGAAGTTCATAATTCAGGTATTTCCTGTTATGTGTTGACAATTGCCTCCCACTTCTGTTCCTGTATTGTTACCCTGTCACATGTGCCTTTAGAGGAGCCTACAAGCAGCCATGTCTTTGCATATACCATAGGTAATGTCCACCATTGTTACCAAAAACAAAGAGCAAGGATGTGCACTGTGCATGTAGACAAGAAGTGACATAAAATAGTGTAGGATGTCAGCAGCACTGAGATATTAAAAAATGGTGAAAAAATCTGAAAACAATAGACAATACACAGTTCTTTAGCAAACTAAATGTCATCCACAGGGCCAATGCTTCCACTAGGTAAACAAGACGGCCGCCTATGGCACTCTCTCTGTGTGGGACGCTGCCACATCTAAAATAATCCTCCAGCTGAGGGGAGTGGTGGCAGAGAGGAGGAGAGTACAGAGAAGGACATAGATGTATGAGGCCAGTGTAGCAGTGTTCCTCTCAGACTCAGTCCCTTACTGCAAACCTTGGTGGCTACTGATCACTGTGGAGTTCCAACCCTTCTCTTCCCATTCATCAGTGGAGGTGGAGCTGCGCTTGAAGAGGATGGTAATGTCTGACTCTGATGTCCCGTTTCTGTGTGAGTGTGACCCTCAAAGGGGGTTTTCAACATTTGTCTGCCACAAAACAAATGTTCATTAGCCTCCTGGGTTACACTTGCAGTGCTGCTGTTCTGATCTCAGTCTGGTCTCTTGTCTGGACTTCTGGTTCTCAGGTCCGTGTCTGTCTTCTCCAGACAGTGTTCTCACACAAACTCTATGCATGCACCTAGTATTTCCCTGTTGCTCTGCTTCCCACCTTTTTCCCAGATGGAGCCCTCCTGACTCCTGGCCAGAGACCTCCTCTGTCCTCTGGGGTGGATCCCTGATCCATAGTTCCATCTCTAACAGTCCTGCAAACACCCATACAATCCGTGTGCTTGTTGTTCGCTAAACCTTGACAGAGGATTGAAGACCTCTTCCCTCCCAAGTCACTTCGAAACCTCCGAACTCCATGACCCAAACTGGGTTTTACCAACTCCAGAAAAAAAACTACAAATCCAGTATCCTCTGATTGCCATAAGAAAACCTGGAGTCCCTCAACCTGACTGGATGAGAACTCTGGGTGACACAAAACTTTTTTTACTTTTTTTTTACCATGGCAAGGCACAGTGCTGGCACATTATATAAAAATTGCCACACCTGGAATTCCACTTTAAACCTACAAAACCTGTACCCTGAAAATATGTAGACTGCCATTACTGACCTGTATCTTTTGTCATTTCTGGTTTTCATGCTGGTACAGTGCAATCAATATCTTGAGAGTTGTTCCCTGGGAACAGATATGCAGATCAAGGCTTCTTGGAACTGAAACTATAAAACTTTATGGATCTAGGATATTCACAAGGAGTTTACTAGGGTTGAGTAGTGAAACTTCATGAAACTATTAATGTCACCTTAGGTGACATTTCTGCAAGATTTGACTTTTTTTAGACTGCAATGGATTTCACCAAGGGTAAAATTGGTGGCTTTGCGGCAAACTCAGTTTTGCCAAAATGTTACCGCTGACCCCTAGATTTATCAATGGCAGTTCTCAGTACAGATAGATACAGTCAATCTCTGCTTTGAATTTTTGAGACATGCTGATTCATTCAACAAACATTATATATTTCCCACATTTATGCTATAATGGAGAGAACTGCCATGTCTTTACAGGGAAGTAGACTCAGGAACAAGCAAATGCTATTAGTTAATCTTTACCCAGTTACAGTGTTTGTATATTCCGGTACTTTTTATTACCTATGTTAGTTTCAGCTCTTTTACTCAGTAGGAAACACAGGTGGTATTAATCACATTTTGTATAATTTAAAAGCTCATGAAAACCTATGTGAATGGAAAACTTCAGAGATTTATCAATATGTCTGGCAAGAATACACACAGGAAATTTTCCTGAAGCTCTGCAAACACATTTAAGCACCAAATTTGATTCCAATAATCTTCAGTAATTTTCTACATTGAACAAATATACTTCCCATTCTCAGTACTGATTAGAATAACTTAAAATCAGCATAAATGTAGAAATAAATCATATAAATTGTGCATGTGGTATGATAGTTCACAGAGCATGTGACATTCTACAGTTCACATTTAAAGAATATTAAAATAAATGAAAGTTACATTCCTGGGCGCTGCTTGAACAGACCCCATCTGTCCTGCAGACCATTCATGAACAATCTTCTCATAAGATTATATATTAATTTAATGTATTTTATGCTCGCTATTTACCTGTTTATACATCCAAAAGCCTCAGGACTTTCTGCTAGATGCAGCCATCTGTTTGCTGCTGGGCACCGCCATCTTGGATGTGAGCAGACTCAAGTGACACTCTATAGTATTCCCATTCACTCTTTCTTTCCCCAGCCGCTACTTAAAAGGTTATGTAGGGACGTGAGCTAGGCCAGCACAGACAGTAATTAGACCCTCCCTGAATAGAGGATGTGCAAAGAGCGAGGGGGCTGCAATAGAGAATGGACTCTTCCTGGAGTAGACTCATTTTCTTTCAAGTTCAAGGCACATTGCACATGAATAAAAAATATTTGTGGAAAGAAAAAACACTGAAAGTAAGCAATTAAAATTTTAGATTTGCTGTGTATTTACCTGCAATTATTTTATGTTCGTGACAGGGTCTTTTTAATAATTGTGCCATAATTGCATTAATTTGTCTCAATGGTATTTTAAAATGGAGATGGTTTCAGTGCCTGTAGCGAGTCTTAGTTGGGTCCCAAGTTGGAAGCACCCACTGTCAATGGTAGCCGGGGTCCAATGCTCAGCCTAGGAGCTGACCTATTCCTGTTACAGAGTGCTTTGTAAAAACAATGAGAGCCCAAAGCCATCTGACACAAAGCTGAATTAGATCTAGAGCTTTCCATTCAAAAGGGAGTATGAGCGTTACTGATTGCAAAGCTATAGGTCTGATTCCTCATCAGATCTCTGCAGAGTGACCACTGCTCTCACAGAAGGCAACAGTCCTTTTCTGCAGTATTCTGGCAAGGAACGGGCCTTTTTGTTCTGGCTGTGCTTGCATTCCAAAGGAAAAGAATTATAAGACTTTACACACCATTATGATGCATCTAAAATGTATTAGTTAATTTAAACTGGAAACTTAATTGTATTTCAATACATTCTGAAGAACAAACCTGGAACAAGTATGCAGATAAGGGTTCTGACTTCTCGCTGGTTTTGTGATCCCCATGCGTGTTCTCTGTCAGTGTTGTAAAGTATTGATGCCATGCAGCTAGTAATATTAGTGGTGACAGCTGGTGCTAGACTATTTTGCACACTAGGCAACACCCCCCAAGAAGAAAAACAAATACAAATTTTTAAAAACAGTGGAAAATATTAAATCAACAAAACATAAAACTGCTAAATTTATTTTAATTTGCAAAGATAAGTGCCATAAGATGCCACCAGCATGTTTTTATCAAAACATATTCAAGCTATAGTTATATAACGGATATGGGCTGAAAGTGCACACTCTCAGGTTTAATTCGATGGTATGCACATCCAAATTGGAGGAAGGGTTCAGGAATTACAGCTCTTAAGAATAGCCATCCCCCTTTTTCAAGGGACCAAAAGTAATTGGACAATTGAATCAAAAGCTGTTTCATGGCCAGGTGTGGGCTACTCCTTCATTATTTCTTCATCAATTAAGCAGGTAAAAGGACTTGAGTGGATTCTAAGTGTGGTATTTGTATTTGGAATCTATTGCTGTGAACCTACATCATGCGTTCAAAGGAGCTGACCATGCAAGTGAAACAGGGCCATTGTAAGGATTCAAAAGCTAAACAAATCCACCAGAGAGATAGCAGCAGCATTAGGAGTGGCCAAATCAACAGTTTGGTACATTCTGAGGAAAGAAGAATGCACTGGTGAGCTCAGCAACATAAACAGGCATGGACGTCCACGGAAGACAACAGTGGTGGATGATCGCAGGATCTTCTCTATGGTAAAGAAAAACCCATTCACAACATCCAAACAAGTGAAGGACGCTCTCCACGAGGTGGGAGTATCATTGTCAAAGTCTACAATCAAGAGAAGACTTCACGAGAGCAAATACAGAGGGTTCACCATAAGGTGCTAACTAGGGTGGATGTGATTTAAATCAAACTGATTTAAATCACGATTTAAATCACGATTTAAATCACTAGTCAGTAAGGCTTGATTTAAATCATAGTTTTCTACATAAAGACTAATTCTTGCTGGTATAACTTTAATATGCAAGTAGATGAAGATTTTTAGAATAACAACTTTTCATATTAGTTTTTTTATCCCCAGTTTAATAGGTTAATCATTCATATTTGGACAACTTTTCTGTTGTACTTAGGAGGAAGAAAAATAATCATTACCTTAATAATAAAAATTTAAATAGATTTATTCAACTGAAACAATAACATTACAGCATATGTTATTTGCTTAAACAAACATCCATGTTTGTTAACTAATTTGGCTAAACAAAATATATATATTTTAAGAAACTTAGACTGTCGGCCCCTTCCTCCTCACACTTAGTTTCACTTTCTTCTTGTGCAGATCTATTGCACTCCAAACAATCAGAAAAATATTGTTTCTATTCTATTCACTGAACTTCTTGAAACTTAGCACTGAAGGGGTTGATTCTGTATTCATAGGTTTGTAGAAGTTAGGATTAAGGTCTTTTTCTTAACTCTGTTCATGTTCTAACATTTTTGCTGTGAAGAAGAGTCATGTGATCTCCGCTGAGTCAAATTCAGTTTTGAGAACTGCAAAAGTAAACCAAGCATCTGTGATAATATCTTGTAGGCAGAGAAACTGCCCAATAATCTTACAAAAACCTCTGGAAGAGCATGACATTGTGAATGGATTAATGGAATTTATTTACCAAAAAAATTAAACATATACAGCCTTATTCTACATAATTAAAAAACTAATCTTTATTTCATGATGGAATAACCTTTGGATGGTAATATATTTTCCTAAAAAAGCATTTTATTTAAAAAAATCCAATTTAAATAAAATATAATCCGATTTAAATTAAAAAAATCTGATTTAAATAAAAAAAATCTGATTTTTTTTATTTTTTTTCAAAAAATCATTGTTTTTTATCCACACTGGTGCTAAACATTCATAAGCCTGAAGAATAGAAAAGCCAGATTAGACTTTGCCAAAAAACATCTAAAAAAAAGTCAGACCAGTTCTGGAAAAGCATTCTTTGGACGTATGAAACTAAGATTAATCTGTACCAGAATGACGGGAAGAAAAAAGTGTGGCGAAGGCTTGGAACAGCTTATGATCCAAAGCACACAACGTCATCTGTAAAACATGGTGGAGGCAGTGTGATGGCATGGCTTCCAGTGGCACTGGGTCATTTGTGTTTATTGATGATGTGACAGAAGACAAAAGCAGCCGGATGAATATATACAGTATATATATAATGTACTAAATGGTCATGTGTGTGGACAGGCTGTGAACCAATTGTGAGTAAAGATACCATCATTCCCTCATCATTCCCTATGTAGGAGGAGAGGGGAACTTTGCAGAGAAATGCAGAATTCATACAAGAGGTCCAAAGGCCACACAGAGAGAGTTCCAGCCTGTGCTGCACCCAGGCACCCCTAGTTGACAATATTCCCTAGGTGGTTGCCTAGTTTGACTAGTAGAAGCATGCCTCTGGTGGCAGCCCCCTCAGCACAGGTTCAGTTTAAAATCACTAATACCTAGGCCACATTTTGTAATATAAAAAGATATAACTCTGTTTTCAAAATGATCCTTTAGCAGAACAGCATGTTTTCTTTCATGATATCTGACAATTTGTTTTTGAAAATTCCGGTATTTAAGTGTCCTCTGACCAGAATGACTTCAATTATAAGGACTGCCTGCAGCCACTTTGGGTTCAGAGTATGGTTTCACAGAGCATGTTAGAAAAATATGCATCTTTATAGACTGTATAATTCTTTTTTTTTTTTCTCATTTTATAAACTGCAACATGATTGCCCTGTACTTGTACTGGAAAGTTCAATGACTTTTCATTTAACAAGCAAGCCTGCTGGGATTTTGAGCAATTAGTAACATATTTTGCTGTGGATCAGCTCCACTGAGATCTGCATCAAGACTTGTCAGGAGCACCTCTGCTTGCCAGAAGCCCAACTATATTAAAGATTGTTCCTTTATTTTGATATGGACAGTTAAATGCTGTCTAGTTTAAGAATACTCAACCATATAACCAGGTTTATTTAAAGATCAATTCCAGACAACAAGTAAAGGCAACTCATTAACCACTAATGCTAACCGCTAAACCACCAAAGGGGAAAGTGTGGATTGGTGCATTAAAGCAATGCCTGGATAAAAAAATAAATTTACCTTTAATTGGTATATTACCTTTAGATAACTGAAAACTGGCACTAGACACAGTAAGCACTTGTAACTGGACATAGTAAGTACCTGCAATGCCAATTTTAGGGCATCTAAAGGTAATATACCAATTAAAGAGAAAAATGTGAACTGCCTGCCAAAATAATTTTTTAGGGGGTTGGATAAATTGGGGGAGACTAGAACCTTTGTTGGGTTTTAATGCTGTTAGTGGTCCCACTGCAGTAGATTTCCTTAATTTCCTGTGTTGGGAAGGGGTTCTTTCAGTTCTTAGATGATGTCTGAGCCTCAAATGGGGGCATTTTCCTTCGCTTCCTGTATCTGTGGAAGTGGACTGTGGGACAAAAAGTGAGTTGGGTCCCCAGTAGTGGCACAGACAGTAACTAAAACCTTGATAGTGGATGTGTATAGGAGATGTGTTTGCCCTCACAGTGGATGGAAATTAGTGGTCTGAATTGACCTTGTTGGAGGCTATTCTTTGTCAACTTTGGTAGCACAAAGAGTCCTTGGAGTTGTTTGTAGAACATGTGAAGAATGAGAGCAACACACAGGTAGGCTAAGTCCAGTAAAAAGTTTTTTTTTGTTACAACACAAAAAATTTAATGTGCTTTGGGGGCTCATGTATGTGGATAATAAGGTTAAGATTTGTACTGTAGAGGTGGAACAAACAGCACAGTTATTGAAACTATCGTCTAGTACAAATCTGGATTCTGCAATCCACATACTGTACAAGCCCTGATGAGGGGGGAGTTTTGAGCCTCCTAAATGTGATGGATCATTACTTGATGTATCCTACCTGTGTGGTGTTTTCATCCTTCAAATACTCTACAGCAGAGGTCTCAAGAACTGTCTACTTAACAAAGGGTTGGTTTACTGTCCTTCAGACTCCAGACCTGGACTAGAGTAGCCAGTGGGAGTAGAAAATGCCCCAGCATCAATGGGAGTAGACAATGATATAGTGCTTTTAATCAGTAGAAGGAGGAATAGTTTCCCATCACTGGTATTAGTAGGAGGAATATTGCCTCATCATTGGTATTAGGTGGGAAGAATAGTGCCTCATCACTGGTATTGGTTTGAGGAATAGTGCCCTACCAGTATTGCCCTATCATTGGTATTGGTTGGAGGAATAGTGCCTCATCACTGGTATTGGTTGGTGGAATAGTGCCCCATCAATTTTGCCCCATCATTGGTATTAGTGGGAGGAATAGTGCCCCATTGTAATGGACCACCTGACAGCACCTCTATCAGTCCCCTGATAGAGCCTCCCAAGAGTGCGGAGTCTAAGTACCGGAGCACTTGTTCACCAGGGCCCCTGATGGTGGGCATGGACTTGGAGCGCTCCGGGACCAGGTCGCAGCTGCTGGGTATCTCTACCAGAGGTAGAGGAGTCTGCCAGAGGCTCCTGCAGGTTAAGAGTCTGATGTGAGGGAGCCCGGGGATCCCTGAGGGATGGATGGATGAGCAGAATCAGAGTCAAACAGGCCGTGTCGGTAACAAGCGGGTCGGTGCGGTACAAGACAGTAGGCAAGGGAAGGTCGGGTCACACGCAGGGTCAATAACGGAAGATCAGATCTAAAAGGGAATATCCAGGAGCAGAGTCAGACAAGCCAAGGGGTCAGGACAGGAGAAGGCAGCTAGGTCAGATAATCCAGATCAGAGTACTCACAAACAGGCAACAGGATACGCAAAGACCATTCGGCAACAAGTGACAGCACTGGGCGCTTTAAATATCACGCCCCGCGCTGTCATTGGTGCCAATCGTGCCCTAACGCCCGCCAGTGCGCATGCGCGATCTCCGATGCCACGGTGCATTGAGCCCTAGCGCCCGAATCCCCGCGTGAGGTGGTCTACTGCGCGTGCGCCGGGACCAGCGCCGCAGCGATCCCTGACACCCATCATTGGTATAAGTTGGAAGAGTTTCCCATCACTGGTAATAGTTGGAGGAATAGTGCCTAATTGTTTATATCAGTGGGAGGAATAGTGCCCCATCATTTGTGTCAGTAGAAGGAAAAATGCCCCATTCTAGGTGTTAGTGAGAGGAAAAAGTTCCTTACTGCTGGTGTCAGTGGAAGGATTGTTGGTGTCAGAAGGAGAATAGTACCACAAGGGCCAGATAAAGGCAAGCAAAGGGTGACATTTGGCCCACGGGCCACAGTTTGAAGACCACAGCTCTACAGTAATAAAGCCCTATAATGGTTCTAATCCCTCTCAACCCAGTCTTAAAAAAGATATGTATCCTGAATTTTTTTAAATACATGTGGAGTGGAGGGCTTTGGGTTAGGTGGGTTACTGAAGTTTGTGTCACGATCTGGCTCAGAGACCAGTAGCTATAGCAGTAGAGATGCTTCCACTGACCAGCGGGACTGTTATACAAGCAGGTCAACTTGGCGGATGACGTGGGCTCACACGAGGTGCAGGGTCTAAGCAATAGCCGGTATTCAGCAGAGCTCCTGATGGTGGAGATGGGTTTTGCTGTGTGTTAGTACCAGGTTGCAGTCCTCAGGATCACTCCACACAGAGGTGAGCAAGCTGGATTCCAGTAGCAGACAGAGCAGAATTGCAGTCATTAAACAAGCCAAAGGTTGGTAACAAGTGGTAGAGTAGTTGAGGAACAAGACAAAGGTCAGTAAGAAGTGGTAGTGAAGACACAGATGGCAGCAGAAGTGACAAGGGTGGGGGGGATATACCTGGCAAAATGGAAGTGCAAAGGCAAAGCTTAAATAGGAAGTTCATGGGAGGACCAATGGGTTCAAGCTTCAAGAGAAACAAGACACAAGGCAAGGTTGTCTAAGGAATCAGGCAGGGAGATGTCCAATATCTCAGGTGGCTCATCCGAAAGCGATACTTCTAGACACAGCAGAGGTTGCAGGTTCAGATCTGAGTCCTGACAGTTTGGCTTTGTCATTAATCCTTTAAAATTCAATGTATGTGAAAAAAACAGTAAAGTGAATGGTTGTATGTACAGTATAATAAATTGTTTCTTTATAAATTAAGGAACTAACTATTATTGGCTGCTATCACCTACTGCATTTTCATGTTCGTCTTAAATAATCTAAAACATGAGTTTTGAGTTAGCAAAATGTTCTGATAGCAATCTAGGAAATCTTAGCACAGACAAGAAAAAGTCTGCACAGTGAAGCACATGCAGTATGCAGTAATTCTTGAAAGGACTTGTTTATGGATAACCATTTGCTTGCTATATAGGATGTAAAGGAGGTATTGTTTGACAAGCTAAGAATATTAGAAAAATAAAAATGAAGACGTAAAACTATCAAGTCCTATTCAGTAAATGTGTTTATGAAGCCTGCTGGCAGAAGTGTCATACATAAACTTTTATACCCGATTTACTACCTCACCTGATAAGATTAGACAGTGATTGCACAGACATATGCCAGGAACAGAAGAGGTCAGGCTCCGGGCTCACAGCTAAATGTCGGTAATTGGTTAAACAGAAATTTCCCTTAAATGCTAAATCTCCTGTGTGAATGTGACTTATTTTTCAGACTGTAAACAGCATGGATCTATTTTATCAAAACAAATTCAGTGGCTATCTTCATCAGTTGAATTCAGTGATCATTTGAAAAGTATGCATCCATTAACTCAAAGCTTAGTGAAGAAAAGAGAGTGAGTCAATAAAAGTGGAAATTCATCCAAAATATTTTTTCTTCCTTGAAATAAGGTAGAATTAGACCCTCTCTCAGGTTTTCATTAATGACTCTGCTTGCACTGGGAGGATTTCTCCACAGTTTCTGTCCTAGACACACAAGAGGAATGAAAAGAAATCTCTCCAAAGCGAGAGAAAGTCCAACATGTGTCACTGAAAGTGTTCCCATTGTGATATTTCCTCCTCACCTCCTGGTCTGGTTTAAAATCTCTCAGACAAGAACATACTGTAGAGCTATGTTTCTCAAACAGGGTGTTGCAACACTCTCTGGTTCTGCAAACTTGGGACACAGTTTGCCCTGGATGAGAGTAATGTGTTTCCCAGGACCTTCTGCTCTCTAGTTCCCATGTCACCTCCTCCCAAGCTCAACTCCAGGACTTCTCCCTTCCCCAATGTGTCTGGATATCTCCTATTCTATCCACCTTTAGACGATCCCTGAAAATCTTTCTCTTTAAAGAAGTCTATCCTGCTTCTACCTAGTAAACTGCCATTTATTTCCTCCATCAGCTCATCCCCCACAGCTATTACCTTTTGTATCACTCAACCCTTCCTCCTAGGTTGTAAGCTCTAACGAGCAGGGCCCTCTGTTTCCTCTTGTACCAAATTGTATTGTAACTGTAATGTCTACCTTTTGTGTAAAACGCTGCGCAAACTGTTGGCACTATATAAATCCTGTATAATAATAATAAATAATCATAATGTGTTGCCATGGTGGGAGAAGACTGCCTGCCAGCACCATAACAACCAATGACACTATAGAGTCAGGATTCACTGCATCATTCATGGCTATGGTGATGGCAGGTGGCATGCAGGACTGACCCTAGCATGCAAGAGAAGGCACAAGTCCACCCCCTCCCAAATGCTTCTAATTTCTGCCCTCTGCCATGCTACTGGAGCCAAATGGTAAGGCTATGATGTGAAGAGGCAATTGTGTCATTGGGGGGGGGGGGGGGCTCTATGACAGGAGGGCCTGTGTAACTGAGAGGCTCTGTGATGGGGGGCTGTGTGATTGGGGACTCTGTGCTGATGGGAGGTCTCTGATATGAAGGGGTGATTCTGACATGAAGGGGGATGCTAATGTGATGGGGGGACCTCTGTCTCCGATGTGAAGGGGGGCTCCGATGTAAAGGGGGGACTCTGATGTGATAAGGGGACCTCTGGTGTGATAGGGGGGTGGACTCTGATGTGATGGGGAGACCTCTGACTGTGATATGAAGGAAAGAGTCTGATGTGATGGGGTACTCTGATGTAATAGCGGGACATCTGATGTGATGAAGGGGACCTCTGATGTAGAGGGGGAACTCTGGTGTGATAAGGAGTTTTTGATGTGATGGGGGAAACCTTTGATGTGATGGGGACTTCTGGTGTGAATTTCATCAAGGTAGCTGTGTGCATTTTCCCGTACTCAGGTTTCCCCTAAAAGAAAATTTAAAACACAGTTTTTTTACATTTTGTACTGAAGTGCCTTGAAATTTGGATTACCTTTAAAAAGGTGAAAAGGTTAAAAAACACTGCAGTACACAGCAATAAAAACCTGAAAGGGGTTCTTCTCAATTTAATACAAAATAGTGAAAAAAAATTGGTTATTTTGTGTTCCAGAGCTACACTGTGAATAGGAAAATATATTTACACAGTTTTTTTTGGTTGTTTTAAATATAGATTTTTTTTTCATATTTGTCAAATGAAGTAGAATAAGATCTGTTTATAAATTATTTTTACCGAAAGAGTAGTTGATGCTTGGAACAGACTTTCAGCACCAGCAGTAAGTCAGTCAACAGCCGGAACGATTCAGTGCTCCAGTCACTCCACATTGCCGGCTGCTAGGGTGTAGTGTGGAGCGCGCTTCAGCACATCGCACTGCTCACTTTGGTGTTTTGTATGAACTTTATACGGAGTGTATAAAACGTACACTTCATTCACTGCAGTGTCGGGCAACGCGATGCACTTCACTGCCCAACATTGCACTGCGATTCGGGCCAGTGTGCTGCGATAAAATGCTGCGTGTCTGCATTTAATTGCAGCACACTGCAGTGCAGCACTAGGCTGCGTTGCAGTTTGAATGGAACACATAGGAAACAATTGTTTCTGTGTGTCCCTGCAGTGACAGCTGTTTTACAATGCAGTAAAACATGTATCACCACATATAGTGTGAATTGGCCCTAAGTGCATTTAAACATGCTTGTGACAAACAGAGATCAGACAAAAAAATTATAAAAATAAAAAAACAAACAAAAATATCCAATAATAGAAATCGGGCAGCCCATCGTCTATGATTGTGTGCTATGTTTATAACAGCTTTATGCAAGGGTAACATTTGAATTGCAAGCATACTCTAGGCCAGGGGTCTCCAAACTTTTTAAACAAAGGGCCAGTTTACTGAAATTAAGACTTTAGAGGGGCCACACTGTGACCATTGGGAGTAGGAAATGTCCCAGCATCAGTTGGAGTAAACAATCCATCATCCTTGGTGCCATTGGGAGGAATTGTGCCCCATCATTGCTGTAATTGGGCCCCATTGTTGGTGTCATTGGTAGGATTAGTGCCCCATCATTGGTTTCATTAATAGGAATAGTGTCCCATCCTTTGTGTGATTGGGAGGAATTGTGCCCCATTGTTGATGTAATTGGGAGGAATTGTGCCCCCTCATTGGTGTAATTAGGAGGAACCGTGCCCCATCACTGGCGTCATTGGGAGGAATTGTGCCCCATCATTGGTGCCATTGGGCCCCATTGTTGGTATCATTGGGAGGAATTCTGCCCAATCACTGGTGTCATTGGGAGGATTGTGCCACAACATTGGCGTCATTGGTAGGAATTGTGCCCCATCATTAGTTCCATTGGGCCCGATTGTTGTTGTCATTGGGAGGAACTGTGCCTCATCGTTGGTATTATTGGGAGGAACTCTGCCCCATCACTGGTGTCATTGGGAGGAACTGTGCCCCAACATTGACATCATTGGTAGGAATTGTGCCCCATTATTAGTGCCATTGGACCCCATTGTTGGTGTCATTGGGAGGAACTGTGCCCCATTGCTGGTGTCATTGGCAGGAACTGTGCCCATCATTGGTGTCATTGGGATGAACTGTGTCCTATTATTGGTGTTGGTGAATGAAATAGTGCCCCAAGGGCCAGACAAAAGCAAGCAGAGGGCCGCATCCGGCCCCCGGGCCGCAGTTTGGAGACTACTGCTCTAGGCAATTGGCTAAATACAGACCCTGGAATTTATAAAGCTTTTTAGAATTCTGTTGTGCCTCCACACAACAAATGTCAATGCCTGTGACAAATTTATGTACCTGTCAGGAAACAGGTACATGAATTTGCTACATTTGTTTGTTGAATTTGTTACACTCCATCCTTAGTGTAGGTTCAGATCCCCCCTTTACTCACCTTCCTACACCACACAGTAGCATTGGTTGCTAAGATGCTATCAGCTGTGCAGCCGACAGCATCATAACAACCAATGACTCATCCCCGGCCCCATTCAGCAGCTGGCCAGGAGATTCCTGTTACTGTCCAAATAAGATCCTTGCCATATTTGGGTAATGATATCACCAGCGTTCCCGCTCCTATGTTTGGACTTAGCCATCAGCTGGGGACACTCCTGAGCTAGGGATGAGTCATTGGTTGTTGGGAAGCTGGCATCTGCTGGGGTCCTAGCAACCATGAGCCCTGTGCAGGACACTGTTACATTCATGACAGCATCCTAGCACATACATACCTGCTTTGAGCACAGACCTATCTTTGTACATCAGAGCAAAGCTGGTATTAATTATTGCCAGTTTGCTCATCTGGCAATATCAAACAGGCAGCAATTCTTTTTGAAGCTGTAGTGACTCCAAAAGGGTGGCAGTAAAAACTACTTGAATTTGGTGCATGCATTGGAAAGCTCGAAAGGTTATAGAACAATTAATATTTAACAATATAATATACTAAATGTTAATTTATGCGTTAATTTCTTTTTCATTAGGAATTCTTAATACAGAATTTTTGTTGTATTATCATTCTGTAACCATAACTAGTTATGCAGTGCCATCCTGTGGTCATTTTATGTATGATCATTGTGAATAAAATTCACAAAATGTATCCTATTCTTGCCAAGGTTTTGAATTCCAAACAAATCTTCTCTATTTATTAGAGGTATTTATATAGTGCTGTCAAATTACACAATGCTTTACACATATTGTAAATATGCACCAACATTTTGGCTTTACAGTCAGCCTCAAGAAAGGTGAGCCGTCACTTACTGAAACGTTAGAGCAATAAAGCAGGTATACTGTTTCTTTGTTCATTTGTGCTTTTGGGTGCCTACTATGCCTATTGCTATGTTATTCAAAAGGCATTGATCTCGGATGGAGTGCTGATACCACCTTGCTAATATATATACACTCACCGTCCACTTTATTAGGTACACCTTGCTAATTCCAGGTTGGACCCCCTTTTGCCTTCAGAACTGCCTTAATTCTCCATGGCATAGATTCAACAAGGTGTTGGAAACATTCTCTAGAGGTTTTGGTCCATATTGACATGTTAGCATCACACAGTTGCTGCAGATTTGTCGGCTGCACATCCATGATACGAATCTCCCATTCCACTACATCTCAAAGGCTCTCTATTGGATTGAGATCTGGTGACGGTGGAGGCCATTGGAGTACAGTGAACTCTGTCATGTTCAAGAAACCAGTTTGAGATGATGTGAGCTTTGTGACCTGGTGAACTATCCTGCTGGGAGTAGCCATCCAAAGATGGGGACACTGTAGTCATAAAGGGACAGACATGATCAGCAACAATACTCAGGTAGGCCGTGGCATTTAAACGATGCTCAATTGGTACTAAGCAGCCCAAAGTGTGCCAAGAAAATATCCTCCACACCATTACACCACAAGCCTGAGCCATTCGTACAAGGCAGGATGGATCCATGCTTTCATGTTGTTTACGCCAAAATCTGACCCTACCATATTAATGTCGCAGCTGAAATAGAGGCTCATCAGACCAGGCAACATTTTTCGAATTTTCTGTCGTCCAATGTTGGTGAGCCTGTGCAAATTGTAGCCTCTGTTTCCCATTCTTGGCTGACAGGAGTGGCACCCGGTGTGGTCTTCTGCTGCTGTAGCCCATCTGCTTCAAGGTTCGACTTGTTGTGCATCCAGAGATGGTATTCTGCATACCATGGTTGTAACGAGTGATTATTTTAGTTACTGTTGCCTTTTTATCATCTCGAACCAGTCTGCCCATTCTCCTCTCAACAAGGCATTTTTGTCCACACAACTGCTGCTCACTGGATATTTCCTCTTTTTCGGACCATTCTCTATAAACCCTAGAGATGTTTGTACGTGAAAATCCCAGTAGATCGGCAGTTTTTGAAATACTTAGACCAGCCCGTCTAGCACCTACGACCATGCCATGTTCAAATCCCCTTTCTTCCCCAGTCTGATGCTCGGTTTCAACTTCAGCAAGTCGTGTTCACCACATCTAGATGTCTAAATGCATTGAGTTGCTGCCATGTGATTGGCCGATTTAGCAATTTGTGTTATAAAGCAATTGAACAGGTGTACCTAATAAAGTGGCCAGTGAGTGTACAGTATATATCATATGTAATATTAATAATGTGTGTATATGTCAATGTAATATTAGTAATGTTTATACTAGTAGGTTATTTGGTTCTTCTAAGGTTGTATGACAATGATATGGGCATCAGATTTGAACTGGTGTCAATGGTAGCTCTATAAAGTATCGCACAATATACTGCTACAATATAAATTAAGGAATAATAAACAAAAAAAATGTCCATTAATCTATTTTCTAATGATCCCTTTAAATGGTCAACAGTTTGTTTTCTCCCTTTATGGGAGATTGCATCTTTTTTTTTTGTTTACAAACGTTTTTATTAGAAGATAGACAACAAAACAGCACCACTTCATGAAGTATAGCATACATCAAGAAAAAGGCACATAAGTAAAAAAAACTGTCTTATAAAACAGAATCATAGAAAAAGAGAGTTCGAGTACATGAATGAGATAGGTAGTATGATATACTGAACAACTACACAACCAACAAAGATACAATGCCAATAAATCTAACCCATCATTCTAACAATAAATGCCGAAATGTCTTCCAACCATCCCATTTTCTGTTGAATAATTGCATCCTATATAGCAATGTATATTGAATACGTTCCATGAGCATAACCATATCAATTCTACACAAAACAGAGGACAAAGGCACTGCTGGTGACTTCCAATGAAGAGCAATGGCCCATAAGGTAGAGACAGGGTCCCTAGGCAGGTGCAGGGGGTGCACTCTGCACCGGGTGACACCTTTTGCACGGGGTGACACTGGACCCGCTCCACCAGGGGCGGGCTGACCATTCGGGAACTGCCCGAGGGCCCGGGGTCACTACAGGGCCACATGAGAGGCTCGGTCTGTCCCTGTATGTGCCGCTGCTGAAGTCGGAGAGCTGGAGAAGCAGGCAGAGTATACAGCAGGTCAGTGTGTAATTCCCTGACCCTGATGACAGCACTGCAGCTTCATGTAGTAGGGGGAGGGAGGGGGGGGAGGAGAGAGGGGGGGAGAGGGCAGAGAGAGAGAGAGGAAGGGAGAAAGAGGGCAGAGAGAGAGGGGGAAGAGAGAGAGAAGAGAGAGGGGAGCAGAGAGGGGGGGGGCAGAGAGAGAGAGGGAAGAGAGAGAGAGAGGGGGGAGGGAGAGAGGGGGGAAAGGGAAGAGAGAGAGGGGGGAAGAGAGAGAGAAAGAGGGGGAAGAGAGAGGGAGGCAGGGGGGAGAGAGAGAGGGGGGCGAGAGAGAGGGGAGAGAGGGGGAGGAAAGAGAGCGGGGGGAGAGAGGGAAGAAAGAGAGAGGGGGAGAGAGAGGGAAGAGAGAGAGAGAGGGAAGAGAGAGAGAGAGGGAAGAGAGAGAGAGGGAAGAGAGGGGGGGAGAGGGAAGAGGGGGGAGAGAGAGAGGGAAAAGAAAGAGAGAGAGGGAGCAGAGGGAGAGAGAGAGGGGGGGTGAAGAGAGGGAAGAGAGGGGGAGAGAGAGTGGGGGGAGAGAGGGGGGAGAGGGGGAAGAGAGAGAGAGGGGGAAGAGAGAGAGGGAGGAGAAGGGGGAGAGGGAAGAGAGAGAGGGGGAGAGATAGAGGGAAGAGAGAGAGAGAGAAGAGAGAGGGGAGAGAGGGAAGAGAGAGGGGGAGAGAGAGAGAAGGGGGGGAGAGAGGGGGTGCTTCCTTTTCGTGGAGCTTGTGGAGAGATCAGTTAACCCCGTATAGGTTGCAAGCTGATGAGCCCCGCAGGATGGATCGGATCTGCGGAATAGGGAGGATAATGGAACAGACTCTGATCCATTATGCTCAATCTGCAGATCCGATCCATCCTGCGGGGAGCGTCGGAGGGGGTGCCACCAAGTGTTCTGGCACCGGGTGACACCAACCCTAGGGATGCCCCTGGGTAGAGACACAGATAGTATGAATTAGCCTCATTATGTTGGTTTGGATCCCCAAAATGGGAGATCCCAATAAAGAATTTTGCAGTGACAAATTTACTGGAGTAAAGTAACCAGCCTCCAGATATGCCGATAACAGCCACCAGGGGGATCATGTACATTGGCATGCGTCAGGAACACAGGAATCACCTTCAATGTATCAGATGTATGACACCTGGTGGTTGCTGCCCTGATGACTTCATCCATCTGCAGTGTTCCAGATCCAGAGAACCAGAAGTAGGTCTTATATACTCCATGCGCAAGCGATTGTGCTATCTGGTTAGTGCAATCTACAGTCATGGCCGAAATTGTTGGCACCCTTGATATTTCTCCAGGAAATCATGTATTTCTCACGAAACGTATTGCATTAACACATGTTTTGCTATACACATGTTTATTCCCTTTGTGTGTATTGGGACAAAACAAAAAAAGGGAGGAAAGAAAGCAAATTCGACATAATGTCACACAAACCTCCAAAAATGGGCTGGACAAAAGTATTGGCACCCTTTCACAACTGCGGATAAATAAGAATGTTACAAGCATGTGATGCTCCTGTAAACTCACCTGGGGCAAGTAACAGGTGTGGGCAATATAGAAATCACACCTGAAAGCAGATAAAAAGGAGAGACGTTCACTTAACCTTTGCATTGTGTGTCTTGTCTTGGAAATTCGCTTTAACGAATTTCTCCTTACCGTGAGTACTCGCAGTTGGATGCGCAGAAATCCCCCATAAAGCTGTGCGAATCTCGCTTACCACGACTGCAGCCAAACTACACGATTCCTGCCCATCCAAATACTTTGGTTCTGTTGAATTTGTGGGTGATGGAGCTCCGTTACCCTAGAATGATCACACGACACTCTAAGGCTGGTTGCAACTCACATAAGGGCTGATTTTAGGCTCAGCTCTCTGTTTTATTAAGAATACACACATGCCCCCCACATGAATAAAGTCAATCCCTCCCACCGAACAATGCAATGGGGAGTACCTATACAGAGGATATACATTCCAATTGGAGCATAGCCTTTGCTATTATCTATCACTGGTCCTCCCCCATGAACCTTCTGAGGTCAGCAGACTTCCTCCCCTTCCCCCCTATGAGCCATCTGAGGTCATATTTCCTGTCCTACTAGCTTCTATTGGTATGTAAAATTCTCTGCACAAGCACTCCCTAAAAATATCAGTCTGTACCTGGATGGGCCCGATACGATCTTTATTAAAACACATCCATCCCAGATACAGTTTCAAGTTGGTAATGGGTTGTAAGATATGCATAAGCCTACACGTGGAGTTCACACCGCTTGCGCCTTGCGTTATGAAGCCCACGTGGTACCATGCTGCTGATATGTGGATACAGGCCCACGGTCTACTGACAGCAGCATTCGCATGGAATGCCGTGGTGGTATACACGCCGGTCTATAAGCGCAGATCTGCCATCTCATCCATTACCAAGCCGAGTACTGTAATACATACATTGTACATGCGCATGGCCCAATTGCAGCCTTCAGAGCTTTAATTAAGCCACACGAGAGACATATGAATAACACGAATACATGACACATTTAAAGTTCGACCAACAATACAAAATTTCCATGACATTCCCTCCTGTTTTATCATATTCTCCTCGTGTCCCTTCTTGATCTTCTTCAGCTTGATGGGTGTAGTCTCAAACTTCAAAGAGTTCCTGTAGTTGTCCCTGAGAATAAAGCTCCACGGGGTACCTGAAACAACAAGACCCGACGCAGACTCGACGCAAACAGGCTTGATTGAAGCGATGATCCTCAAGAGCGTTGGAACCTTCACTACAGGAAGGCTCTTGCAAAAACCACAAACAGACTTGTGGTATGAATAAAGCTTGTGATCCCACGGTGGTCTGGGGAGATCCAGCAATAGATTCTCAAATTGCCCCTGCAGACGGGGCCACACAAGGCTGGTCTCGACCCAGACGGTTTTCCAAATCGCAGACACAAACAATGATGAGGCTTGAAGCTTGCTTGAAGGTCTTGGAGAATGTGGTCTTCAGAGAGATAAATTAGAGGGAAGCCAGGACGTAATCTGTAGAGAAGGTGGATGGTTGGTGAGGTCTTCCTCCGATCAGTGGTTGGAGTGGGATCCCAGGAGCGGGCATGGAGATGTGGTCGTCTGCCCGAGCTTGGCTTACACGGTCGATGAGGCAACAGGAACATCTCACCGCGGCATATAAAAGGCAGATGAAAAAGAGAAGCATCAGGATATACACTCCCACTTCCTTCAACCAAGATCCGATGGAGAACAGGAAATCTCCCAATCCTCCCAAACCCTTGAACGGATTCCAACCCTCACTAGCTATAGCTCTAGCTTTTCCCTGTAGTTCACTAACTTTGTCCATATGGGCCTGGACCTTGTCATCGGTGTCTTCTATCCAAGTACAACAA
The DNA here is from genome assembly GCF_062004578.1 of Staurois parvus. Classification (NCBI taxonomy): domain Eukaryota; kingdom Metazoa; phylum Chordata; class Amphibia; order Anura; family Ranidae; genus Staurois; species Staurois parvus. The sequence goes on from NW_028317882.1 coordinate 1,974,490, forward strand.
TCCTCTCCGATGAACTCACAGAACCCCCCTTTGGCGGCTAAAAGGTAATCAAGGGCCATCTTCTCCTGAAGCACTAAAATTCCCATCTGCCGTTGTTCTTGGGCAATTTCTCTGACAGCCTCTACGGTCTCGTTAAACATACTATCCACGATGACAGAAAAATTGTTCAGGCGCTTCATAAGTTCTATTCCCCATCCTGTCCATGAGGGGAACCAAGCCCATGCCTGGTCGCCCTCAGAGAACAGTTCCCTGCGAACTCTCCCTGCCATCCTTACCTTCTTGTGGACCATCAACTCTTCATGGTCCATCACTACATAGGATGCGGGGACTAGCTTTATGAGGGCACACGAACCTTTCGCGTTCTGGGGAAATGTTCTATAGGCTGCCGAACCACACAGAAAATAGTATGGACCTGTCAGAGCAGAACAGGAGGAGTTCCTCGTTCGGCCTCTGGCACTGAGCAACAGTTGCACAGACTGGGGGATTGCTCCCTCAGTCTGCACATCACATCCGTCCTTCCAACACACGTGGTCTGGTCGGTCAGTGTGGTTACTCAGAAAGGAAGTCTGGTTAGTCAGATTGACAGTTATACCTCCCTCGCAGGTGGTAATCCCAACAAACTTGTTACCTGTGCCAAAGCTGATGTTAAAGCACACCTGAGGGCTGCCTAGCTGCCCAGTTACCCATAATGGACTGGTGAGGGCCCTACAGGAGCTAGAGCTAATATTGGTGCTGAAACTGATGTTATCTGCTAAAAATGTGTCATTAAGTTCTACCGACAAATGTCTACGTGGGGGCTGACCAGGGGTCCCTTGCTTTTTCATGCCGACGCGGATGTCATATAGGGCATGAACAGCGGCCATTGCGGACATGTGATGACTGGGTGGGGGCTTTGAGCATACCCAACAGTTGGTTTTGTTGGCGGTTCTGGCTAAACGCAGGTGCATTTTAAATAAAAGGTTGGGGTATCTGCCGTCTTTTCCTCCGTTCACACACATGTATGACATACAAACAAAAAGAAAAAGGAAAATGACACCCCTCATTCTCTGGTGTAGCTGAAAAGCTTCTTGCAGTGGCTTGCGTGCACCCAGTTGTCTCGTCCCTCGAGCTTGAGTGAGGTAGGTGTCGTCAGCTGGACTTGGTATGGTCCGGTGAACCGTGGCTCGAGTCCGGTTCTTTGATGTTTCTTTAGGACGACCCAATCACCTGGCTCAATAGAAAGAACACCTGTTATTGTATTTGGATCGGGGAGCGATTCGCGAACCCGATGGTGTATCTTCTGCAGCTCCCGTTGCAGAGATTGCACATAACCTGTAAGCTGTGAATGCAAAGATGACAACTGTTGAGGAAAGTACAACCCTGTTTTGGGAGGTCCCCCAAACAACACCTCGTAGGGTGACAGCCCATGTGGTTGCCGAGGGGCATTCCGGATGGAATAGGGGGCAATGGGGAGACACTCAGGCCAAGGTTTTTGGGTATTGGAAGACGTTCAACCTTACCGCTACTCTCGGGGTGATATGGGGTGTGTCGCCGCTGACTCCAGTTCCACCAAAGAAATGCAGTCGTGTCCTTTGGAAGAGAGATTAGTAGTGGACAAAGAAGACATGTTAGCAGAAGAGGTGTTAGTATTGTTAGTCGTGTTGCAAAATTCAGCACTGTCATTGCTGTCCTCCCCCCCCTTCTCATCTTCCGACACAGGAAGAAGAGAAGTTGGGTTAAGAATAGTGCATCGTTTGATAGTGAGGTTAGTAGGGGTTAGGAGGGTTTTCCCCTGAGAGGGGTACCTTGCCTTGGATGTCCTGTTTTCGCAAGACCATTCTTGCTGCACTGGTGTCAGTGAGGCAAGGGAGGGGATATTTTAATTCCTCTAGAAAAAGATGGATCTGGGCCGACACCGATTTGTCAACTTCCTATGAGAATTCATAGGAGTTACTTACCATGGTGGTCATAGGGGCGGAGGACTCATCAGGAATGAACTGCCACCGACCTTTAGGTAATTGGGGACAGCTCCTCCTCATGTGCCCCGTTTGGTGGCACTGGAAGCACCTGGGTGGGGGCCTATCCTTCCTGTGACCCAGATCCCTTGGTTTTTCGTGTGGGGTCTGGGACATAAGAACTTTGGCCTTGTCTTGTTTTCTTCTATCCATTTCCCTCTCTATTGCCGCAAGAGTGGAAAGGATAGCAGGGATAGACATCTCATTATATTCGGGTCGGGCCAGAACCAGCCTTTCCCGAATTTTAGTATCGATGCCTTCCAAAAATTTGGCCCGCAACAGAATGTGCGTCGCGGTCACCTTTACCCCTTCAGTTGGAGCATCAGGTCCAACTTCCAGATCCGCATCCAGTGCCGTCTGCTTGAGACGGCGCCAGAAGCAGGCGCTTTCCTCATTAGGACCCTGGGTGAGCTTCATCATGTCCGTAGTAGAGGTAGCACCATACATTTCTGGAAGCTTTGCCTTTAGCTGTGTACAGAACTCTTTGCCCCCTGAAGTCATCTCCTCATGCGTGGTTATAGAGCACCCTGCAATCACTGTACTGGCCACTTCCATGCCCACCTTTGCCCGTAGGATCTGTGCACAATCTGACCCGCTCATACCATAGCTGAACTGGTTTTGTCCAAACATTCGAGCAAATCCTCTCGGATTGACTCGATAGTCCGGGAGCTCAGCCAGAATAGTGCGGATCTCTGCCGGGGTGAAGGGGACATGCCAAACTACCCGTTCCCCTAAAGTCCGTTCCCCCCGTGCATTGGGAGGACCTTCAAATTGCTGCACCCTGACTGGATAGGCCTCGGTCCGGGAAGAGTGCAAGGGCTGACCCAGCATCATCGGTGGGCTTAGATTAACCACCTCGCTTACTGCACCTTCAGGTTTGAGGTCCCTCAGATCAGGGTATAGCTGGGGGGCAGGGGTCTGATCAGTGGTTCGTAGCGCTTTGATGCAATCCGCCCTGTTTTTTAACCGGGTGTCTATTCCCCTTGATTCACAGATAGTCTGCAAATCGGTTGTTGAGTAGGCTTCATAGTTGGAAACAGAAGGAGCTGGGGTGAAGCAGGGAGAAGGGAGAGGTAGAGGTAGAGGCTGAGGCATAGAGACAGAAGACACAGAAGGTATGTCAAGAGTGACGTCACTAACAGAAGAGACAGGTGCAGTTATACTTATCTCAGCCACTGTTGGTTGTTGGGGGACCCCAGCAGACCCTGATCCTGCCTGCCTTAGTAGAGTCAGCCCTGAAAGAGCTTCCTCCACCTCTGACACTGGATCCTCCTGTTTTATTCCCTCTGGAGGCCAGGTATACATCACCTGGTTCTTCCGGACAGACACCAGTTTATGTATGCCCTGCTTCCCTAATCGGATTGACCTGTGAAGCCATAGCTGTGCGATCTCTAGTTCTGACGCCTGCATCCGTGGTTCAAATTCAGAGATGAATTTTTCCCACCTCCATGCGTCAAATGTACCTTCCCGGGGAATTTCCCATCTGGTACCCTTCGACCATTTATTCCACCTTTTGAGGGGTTCTGTAGACTTCCCCCCCAAACTCACCTTCATCAGTTGTGCAGCTGTCCTTACCCTGAAGAGGGCTGGTTCCCCCTCTCTCTTCATGGACTGACTACTGCCCATCGTGACTAGTCACTGGTATATATCCCGCGTCCGGGTACCTGTTTACCCCCTGGAGCACTCGGTGGGATCCTACCGAGAGGCCTGATTCCACCACTTTCCCAGCACAGCGTAATTTATGTGATACTTATCGATCACCCGAAGCGCATCAAGTGGCGGTCAGACTGAGAGCACACCTCCCACTCCCACAGCGCAATTTGTGTGATTCTGACCACCCGAAGTGTTTGTGGTAACCAGGATTTCCCTGGACCGCCCACTCACACAGCGTAATTTATGTGGTTCTCATCACCCACTGTGTTTGGCAGGCCACACCGCACAATGATGAAAGTGGCTTTTCTCTCCCTGCACACAGTAGCTAACACAAGTCAAAACAAAAAGAGGGGTTCTTGGATGTTACTTAGGGGTCACTGGTTGGGCAGAAACCTGCTAACTGACCTTTAGGAAATTTGTGTAAAGAAAAAAAAACTTTCCTAATACACACAGAAAAACCCTTTTTCAACCTGAAAAACTGTTAAAAAGGACAAAGTGGATCCTTATGAAAAACACGGGACGTTTCACAGTAAAACAATTACACCGAGGTAAACCGAAAAACTGCGCCAAAAGTAACCTTGTTGCTGACTCAAAAATCACTCCTATCAGCACCGCTAAACGATCCACATTATACACGCAATCTTTACTGCAACCACCTAGAACCGTTTACACAAAAAGTCTGCTGGACGTGAAACACGCGACACAGCAGCTTAAAACAAACCCGCTTTACAATAAGGAACTACTTTTAACAGGAAAAACACAAGAAAAACATAATCACTATACAAGAAATCTATGTGCAAAAACCCAGACTTCACCGCGCTCATTAAATGTGGAACACGTGAAGGGAAAACTCGCTTAATACACTTTAAATTGGCTGGCAATACGCAAATTTAAAGCTAAAAGCAAACAAATGAAACTGTAAAAAATTTGGATTAAAAACACAATATGGGTCAAATGCATATAGGAAACTTCATGCACATTGCATAGAGATTACTACACATGTGGTAGCCAACAAAATGGCCACCAAACAAAAGGAGTCCATGTGGTTTAGTCAAGAAAATGACCCCCCACAGAGGAGCACATGGCAGATACTAGAATGACCCCCCACAGAGGAGCACATGGCAGATACTAGAATGACCCCCCACAGAGGAGCACACGGCAGACTCTAGCCTCAAAATTGCCTCTTACATAAAACAGACTTTTAGACAGAACATACACTGGACAATTACACAACAATATGAAGTACACATACAACACAATTTGGGCACAATCACAGAACGGACATAAAACACCAACATATCACACTAACATGCACATGTAACAAAAAGGACCCCCTGCTGCATGCTTGCTGGGAGCAGTGGTACCACAAAACATTGTACAGACCACATAACACAGATCTTACAACAGTTAACAATTAACCTAAGCCTTTCAGCACTGTAATAATTACCTCACGTGGAGGGGGGTAAAGCAATCACCACAGTACCTACAACCCGCAAATACTTACCTAACACTATGCAACAACTTTTACCCACTAAAACATATACCCGTTTAATTTTTGGTTGGAAGATTTTTTAAACTTGACCAAATCCAGCCAACCAAAACCCCCCCTCTGCTGCGTTCCGCAGAGACAAACCCTTGTCTTTCACCCACAAATCAAGAGTTTAGGACAAAAAATGAGGTCCTTGTTAAGCGGTATTTCTTGTTAGCTAACAGAGAGCGAAATCAGCCACACGAACACGCAAAAAGCGATCCTCTTAATGGCAGAGAGACCTGAAATGTGCCGGCATACTTTTTGCTAGTTCATGATGGCCATTCCCCCCTCGTTCTTGGTTAGCTACGCAAGAATACGCGTTAGTATCCACCAGGCTCGCCAAACTGTCTTGGAAATTCGCTTTAACGAATTTCTCCTTACCGTGAGTACTCGCAGTTGGATGCGCAGAAATCCCCCATAAAGCTGTGCGAATCTCGCTTACCACGACTGCAGCCAAACTACACGATTCCTGCCCATCCAAATACTTTGGTTCTGTTGAATTTGTGGGTGATGGAGCTCCGTTACCCTAGAATGATCACACGACACTCTAAGGCTGGTTGCAACTCACATAAGGGCTGATTTTAGGCTCAGCTCTCTGTTTTATTAAGAATACACACATGCCCCCCACATGAATAAAGTCAATCCCTCCCACCGAACAATGCAATGGGGAGTACCTATACAGAGGATATACATTCCAATTGGAGCATAGCCTTTGCTATTATCTATCACTGGTCCTCCCCCATGAACCTTCTGAGGTCAGCAGACTTCCTCCCCTTCCCCCCTATGAGCCATCTGAGGTCATATTTCCTGTCCTACTAGCTTCTATTGGTATGTAAAATTCTCTGCACAAGCACTCCCTAAAAATATCAGTCTGTACCTGGATGGGCCCGATACGATCTTTATTAAAACACATCCATCCCAGATACAGTTTCAAGTTGGTAATGGGTTGTAAGATATGCATAAGCCTACACGTGGAGTTCACACCGCTTGCGCCTTGCGTTATGAAGCCCACGTGGTACCATGCTGCTGATATGTGGATACAGGCCCACGGTCTACTGACAGCAGCATTCGCATGGAATGCCGTGGTGGTATACACGCCGGTCTATAAGCGCAGATCTGCCATCTCATCCATTACCAAGCCGAGTACTGTAATACATACATTGTACATGCGCATGGCCCAATTGCAGCCTTCAGAGCTTTAATTAAGCCACACGAGAGACATATGAATAACACGAATACATGACACATTTAAAGTTCGACCAACAATACAAAATTTCCATGACAGTCTGTCTGTGCCACACTAAGCATGGACAACAGAAAGAGGAGACGAGAACTGTCTGAGGACCTGAGAACCAAAATTGTGGCAAAATATCAACAATCTCAAGGTTACAAGTCCATCTCCAGAGAACTAGATTTGCCTTTGTCCACAGTGCGCAACATTATCAAGAAGTTTGCAACCCATGGCACTGTAGCTAATCTCCCTGGTCGTGGACGGATGAGGAAAATTGATGAAAGATTGCAACGCAGAATAGTCCGGATGGTGGATAAGCAGCCCCAAACATGTTCCAAAGACATTCAAGCTGTCCTGCAGGCTCAGGGAGCATCAGTGTCAGCGCGAACTATCCGTCGACATTTAAATGAAATGAAACGCTATGGCAGGAGACCCAGGAGGACCCCACTGCTGACACAGAGACATAAAAAAGCAAGACTACAGTTTGCCAAAATGTACTTGAGTAAGCCAAAAGCCTTCTGGGAAAACGTCTTGTGGACAGATGAGACCAAGATAGAGCTTTTCGGTAAAGCACATCATTCTACTGTTTACCGAAAACGGAATGAGGCCTACAAAGAACAAAACACAGTACCTACGGTAAAATATGGTGGAGGTTCAATGATGTTTTGGGGTTGTTTTGCTGCCTCTGGCACTGGGTGCCTTGACTGTGTGCAAGGCATCATGAAATCTGAGGATTACCAAAGGATTTTGGGTCGCACTGTAGGGCCCAGTGTCAGAAAGCTGGGTTTGCGTCCAAGATCCTGGGTCTTCCAGCAGGACAATGACCCCAAACATACGTCAAAAAGCACTCAGAAATGGATGGCAAAGAAGCGCTGGAGAGTTCTGAAGTGGCCAGCAATGAGCCCAGATCTAAATCCCATTGAACACCTGTGGAGAGATCTTAAAATTGCTGTTGGGAAAAGGTGTCCTTCCAATAAGAGAGACCTGGAGCTGTTTGCAAAGGAAGAGTGGTCCAAAATTCCGGGTGAGAGGTGTCAGAAGCTTATTGATGGTTATAGGAAGCGACTGATTTCAGTTATGTTTTCCAAAGGGTGTGCAACCAAATATTAAGTTAAGGGTGCCAATACTTTTGTCCAGCCCATTTTTGGGGTTTTGTGTGACATTATGTCATATTTGCTTTTCTGCCTCTGTTTTATATTTGTTCCAATACATACAAAGGGAATAAACATGTGTATAGCAAAACATGTGTTAATGCAATACCTTTTTTGTGTGAAATACTTGATTTTCAGGAAAAATATCAAGGGTGCCAACAATTTCGGCCATGACTGTATATCCATCCTCATTACCACAGGAGTGAGGGATGTTTTTATCACAAGTTCCATCTACTGTATCACTTATGTCACTTTATACACCTTCTGTGTCACACACCTGAGATTGGTGTCTACCCCTTTGGTGTTCAACACCTTCTATTTCATTGAGACTTTGTTTTATGTCATTTTTAGTCAGGGACAATTTATGATTACTCATCTTCTTTTAGCGCTGCATAATTTTATATATAAATGTGATCTTTAGGTCTTAGAGGTTTACTTGTGTATGCCTGCAGCTATTTTTACATTGTTATTCACCCAGCGCTCGTATATTTCTATTGTAAATTTTCTGGAGTATCCGTCAAGGCCGAGGCCACCTCAGAAACATTACGCCAGATCAAAGAAGGACCAGGGCAGGGAGATTGGATCTTGAGTGACAAGGGCTTGGAAGTATTATTCTAAAACAGTCACTTAGAGGTTGGATCTTGAAATGTAAACTTCTACAACATACTTGAGACTGTGTTAAGGTGTGCATCTGAAATAAAAAAAAATAAGGATTTATGATCTTCATAATTTATGTAAAAAGAGTTAAGCTGGAGACTTTTGTGGTTAGTCATGCAGGCAAAATACAATGGCCCTTGCAGAGAACTGCTATGAAATCAGCCGTGAAAATCAAAAACAAAAGCAAAGAGTATAATTCCTGCAAAATATACAGAAATTTATATCTACATTTTAACAGTATATACTCCCTACAGCATTTCCTGTACTGTGACTGTATGAATGATGTATTTGCTGCCCTGCTGAGTCAACAGCTGCTTCAGGCTGCATCAACCCATTACTAGTAATGTGACCACTGACATAAATCCTCTACATTGTCTTTAGGGGCAATTCCAATGAAAAGGCTGTGTAGTGTTGCAATATTCATCTTTTTTACTGCATGGATTTCAGATTTAAGAAAAGATTTTGTTAGAAATTCAACAAGAAGAATAACTCAGTAAAAGTGATGTACCCACTTATTTTGTTTGTAATAAATGCTATTACAACTTGGCTAATATTATACAAGATAACTTGCATTCATCCTAGATTGTAAGCTCCAAGGAGCAGGGCCCTCCTATCCCTCTTGTAAAGCGCTGAGCAAACTGTTGGCGCCATAAATCCTGTATAATAATAATAATAAAGGCACCTTAATAAAAGTTTACTTTGCAGATATACTGTAGATCAAATTAATAACTCTGCTGCAACATACGAAAATTTCTTTTTTTTTTTTACAAACATTCTTTGCATTGTGCTAACCTACAATTTAAAACTCAAAGCTTCCAACTTTTCCTAATTTGGAGGGACTGTCCTTTGTTGAAAATAAATCAGTTTGTCTCTTTTCATTAGTTGCTTTTGGTCTGATGCATACTTAACACATACACAGAATATAACTGGATACTAACATTTATAGGTAAAGATGATCCAGGGAATATCCGATTGCCTCTCGGGGGATCAGGAAGGAATTTTTTTCTCCTGCAGGAGCAAATTGGATCATGCTTTGCTGGGGTTTTTTTTGCCTTCCTTTGGATCAACTGTGGGTATAGAATTATACCTTTTTTTTTTTAATGGTTGAACTGCATCCTATCTAGCAATGTATATTGAATACGTTCCATGAGCATAACCATATCAATTCTACACAAAACAGAGGACAAAGGCACTGCTGGTGACTTCCAAGGAAGAGCAATGGCCCATAGGGTAGAGACAGGGTCCCTAGGCAGGTGCAGGGGGTGCACGCTGCACCGGGTGACACCTTTTGCACTGGGTGCAGCCAAACTAATTATGTAACTTAACTACCAAAAGCATATTTAAAGCAATATTAAATCCCAAAACAAAAATAAAATGTATTGCAGTTTGCCAATGCTTAGATATGCTGGCTGCATTACTTTTTTTTTTTAGGCTTTTTTCCCCAATGAGCAATGACTAGCTGAGTGGCCATAAAGTATTTTAGAAATCTGGCATAGGCAGTCTGCCCTGTAGGGTCAGTCTAGTCGGTGTGGTAAGTTTATAACATGAAGTTTGAGATTGCCATAGAAAGGAAAGTAACAATTGGTTAAAGTGTTACTAAACCCACAACAGTAAAATCAGTCTGTATATGCAGTAAAGTATGCTTTATATACTCATCATGGAACCTAGGGGGTTAATCCTCTGCATTGTGTAAAAAGGCCGTTTGATCCTTTCTTCTCTGTCCCTCCCCTAATAAGACAGACTGAACCGTTGGCATTTTGCACATGCTCAGTTTGGTATGTATTGCTACAGAGGTTTTTTTTTCTTGGGAGAGTGCATGTGATCAGCACAGGGCCAATCAGCACTGGTCAGATAGAGGTCAGGGGTTTTGCATCTTCCTACAGCAGAAAGAAATCTCCTCCTACATGTTTTAGCTAATGCTGGGCTTGACACTGATAGAAGCCACAAGCCTGCTCTAATTTCTGATAATAAAATGTATTTAGCAGTTTATATTTACTAAAATAATTGCACTTCCATGTTCTGTGTACTGCGGGAGACTGCAGAGAGTGAATGCAAGGTCCTGGGTCTAGTAACACTTTAAGCTGTTTAAAAAGGGATTTGCAGTGAATTTCGAAAGTGGTACGTGGAGTTGGTCAGAATTTTAATCTTAAGCCCACTGTAATACAGGGTCTTAATGCTTCAGCCCACAACTGCCTCACAGCCCAAATAGACCATGCTGTCCGCCAACTTGTGTACAGATGGTGGGTTGAAAACCCTCCACTATACCATCCCCCTGGTCTGCCACAGCACTGACCCATAGGTAGTCAGGAGTACTCACGTTACAGGGCTCTGCACTGCTCTGTAATTTCATGTCAGAGCTCTAACAGTCCAGCCGAACACCTGGGGCCCTTTGTTGCATGGTGGCCCAAGTCACCTGGTATGTGTTCCTTAGAGGGGTCTGCTCTTCACTGTCAGCAGGGAGACTTCCTTGCCTAACCATCACCACTCCTGACCTAGCTGGGTTTACATGGTGTAATTTGCATTAGGACTCCAACAACAGTTGTGTAGTGTATCATGAACCATCCGGCCATCTGCGGCCTAAATGTGTACTGGCCGATCTTACACACTTCTACATAAGTGTTGGGCATTCTCTTGATTAACATCACTCCATCCCAAAGCAAAGTTCAGTTACTTTAATCAAATGAAGAGCATAGCTTCCAAACATTTGGTAAGGTGAATAAAGCACTATAGGTAATAATCCAGTAAACACGTATCTTCTGGTATAGTCTGAAGACTGTGTATCTCAAGGCCTACAGTCAGGAAACTATGCCTACTGTGAGGAAATCATTGCTGTTCCCTTGACCTTCTGCTACATTATTCCTGTTCAAGTAGATTGAAAGCAACTTTATAAAACACATTTCCATGTTAAAACCCAACTCCACTTAAAAAATCCTTACCGAAAAGTAGTTACAATATAAACAGGTCTGTGAAAACGCCCTGGAGGAGGGGCGAAATGCGTCGATGTAGTTTCCAGTTCCGGCGAAGGCTTTGTGACGTCACATCCGGTGAGTGGAGCACACGCTACTCGCGGAGCTCTGGAGCCATCTTTGTTGGTCTTTCACCTGTTGATGTGGGAGCACACACTTGCCCATCTTAGTATTCTTTGATGTGGGAACTGCACAGTTGCCGGTCTAATACCCTTCGATATGGGAGCCATAAATTGTTGCCGGTCCAAATACTTACTGGTGTGGAAAAGTTTTATATCAGTAAGGCTTCTTTTTATTTTGTGAAATGTGAGTGCAATAACGCTTCGGTTTTAATTTAATTAAAGAGTATTACAGTATTACACTATTAGTGTCCCCATTGTCTTTTTGCATCTGTTCTGTCCTCCTGGTGGTCGTTGGAGATTATCAAGCAAGCATTTTCTGCTCTGATCTGGTTCATTCCGAGGAACACACTTCACCATAGAAGATTATTTGACTCATACAAGCTAAGAGTCCATCTAATCTGGTAAGTGTAGATTGTATCAGAAGATGATCACGGATGGTGTTGGGATATTATTTAAGGAACACATTTGATTTTTTTTGGCACCGTTTCTCTGATTGGAACACTGTATCACCATTTATTTGGGACAGTGGACTTTTCATTATTTTATCACTGTTGGTATAAATGTGTAATTTTTGCGCTGTAATATTATTTTTATGTTTGGTGGTTTTTTTACCTTATGAACAGCAGCATTAATTATTTGGATTATATATCAATTTTTTAGGTGCGGGTTAACTTCACACACAATATAAAAAAGCTTTCTCTGCAACACTCACCTCTTCTTTGGCATTGTCCTGCAGAGTGTCAGGGTCCGCCGCGGCTCCGTCCCCGGCGCATGCGCAATAGCGGCGGCTCACGCCGGGACACAGGCACCAGATCCCGGCGGGCCGCGGCTGACAGGAGGCCGCGCATGCGCAGTAGGAGCCGCGGGCGCGCCTCGGGCGACCAATGACAGCCCGGGGGCGCGTCCTGGGCGGCCAATGGCAGTGCAGGGCGCGATATTTAAAGATGCCCTGCACTGTCATAAATCGCCGCAAGGTCTGATCTGATACCTGTGTTTCCTGTGATTGTGACCCGGATTATTTGACGTTCTGCCTGCTCCTGCCCTGACCCGGATTATCTGACTACGCTGCCTTCCCCTGTGATTGACCCGGATTGTCCCTGACTACGCTGCCTTCTCCTGTCCCGACCCCCGGCTTGTTTGACCATTCTGCGGACTGACCCCGGTAACTGACCCAGCGTGCGACCTGACCACTCTCTGCCTACTGTCTCAGTACCACGCCATTTCCCACGGTGACAACCGCCGGTTTATCCTGCCAGGTCCTGCCGGCCTCCTCACATCTGACTCTACTCTGTCCTACCTCTATCCACGGAGGCTCCCTCTGCCACGGGTGGTATTGCTCGGAGGTCGTGACCTGGTCCCGGTTCTGCTCCAAGTCCATCCCCACCATCAGGGGCCCTGGTGAAAACGCAGACCGGGACTTAGACCCCACGCTCCGGGTGATTCCGCCTAGTGGGCTGCCAGAGGTGCCACCTGGCGGATCCGTAACAGTACCTTGCGGCCATGACAGAGTCAGGAAGAGGCCCGGCCTCCCTGGAGGATATCTGCCAGCATATGGCGACCCTAACCCAAGCGGTCCAGACTTTTCATACCCGATGCTCCCACCTTGAGGACCGCATGGAGACGTTAGTCACCCTTACATCCCCGGCACAGAGCTCGAGTCCCGCAGCTTCTCCTGGGGAATCACCTGCTACCCCAGCTCACGGAGCAGGGGCCGCACCCCCTACTCCTGAACCCCGCGTTCCCTTACCAGAACGCTTCCGTGGAGACCGAAGCCGCTTCAGGGCTTTCCGGAATGCGTGCATCCTGTTCTTCGACCTGCAGCCCCGCACGTTCACCACCGAGACCGTCAAGGTGGGGTTTATAGTCTCTCTCCTTCAGGATGAGCCCCAGGATTGGGCTCATCGCCTGATGGAGAATCACGACCCCCATCTTGATTCCGTGACTGAATTTTTTAGAGCCATGGCCATACTATATGACGACCCTCAGCGAGCTGCTTCCGCAGAGTCCACCTTGTACTCTCTGCAGCAGGGTCGCCGGGCAGCCGAGGAGTACGCGTCTGAATTCAGACGCTGGATGGGGGACACGATGGAACAATGCGGCATTATGTCACCAATTTCGCATCGGGCTATCTGAGTCACTCAAAGACGAGTTAGCACGGGTAGGCCTACCTGACTCCCTAGAGAAGCTAATCGAGCTGGCCATACAAATTGACCGCAGACTGAGAGAACGCCGGCTTGAACGAAGCAACCAGGGTCAAAGGGCGGCTTGGGTACCATCAAGGGGATTATTCCCGCCCACAGGAAGCACTACCCGGAGTTCGGAACCTGAGGACACCTCCGAACCCATGCAACTGGGACTGGCTCGGTCCACATTATCGGCCGAAGAACGTCAGAGGAGACTATCACAGAACCTCTGTCTGTACTGCGGAGAAGCTGGCCACCGGGTGCGCTCCTGTCCTACGAAAAAATGTAAGTCCACTTCTAGTTTTTTTCCGTTATCTGCGGAAAGGGGTGATCAGTCAAGTTATCTGGCCATACCGGTGTCTTTACAGCTCCCAGGAAGAACCTTGACGGTGACAGCTATCATAGATTCGGGGGCATGTAGCTGCTTTATTGATCTCACGTTTGCTCACCAGCAAGGTATCCCACTCCAGACCAAGGAAAGGGGGCTGAACATCTTCCTGGCGGATGGGTCTAGCTTAAAATCGGGAGTGGTGAATCAGGAGACACCCCCTATTTTTGCCTCAATGGCTGATCATCACCAGGAATTCCTCCGTCTGGACGCCATCGCGTCCCCCCTTTTCCCGGTCATTCTGGGGCTTCCTTGGCTGCGAGCCCATAACCCCCAGATTGACTGGGAGAAGGGAACCGTGCAGTTTCGGTCCACATACTGTCTGAAAAGTTGCCACGTCTCAGGGCCCGTGGTCCCCCAATTACTCCTATGCATGGATGGGGATACAGATCTGTCCCAGGTTATTCCCCCGGCCTACCACGACTTTCTGGACGTGTTTAGTAAGCAAGGGGCAGACACACTTCCCCCACACCGATCTTACGACTGTCCCATAGACCTCCTGCCCGGATCCGAAATTTCGTTCGGCCGTATTTTCCCTTTATCAGAGCTCGAGTCAGGAGTTTTGAGGGAATACATAGACGAAAACCTTCAGAAGGGGTTTATTCGCCCTTCCACGTCCCCAGCCGGAGCCGGGCTATTCTTTGTAGAGAAGAAGGACAAGACACTGCGGCCCTGTATAGACTACCGCGACCTGAATAGGATCACGGTGAAAAACCGCTACCCGTTACCCCTGGTTCCCGAGCTCCTCCAGAGGTTAAGGTCCGCAATGGTTTTTACTAAGCTAGACTTACGGGGGGCCTACAATCTAGTTCGTATCAGGGAAGGTGATGAATGGAAGACGGCCTTCCGTACGCGATACGGACACTTTGAATACCTAGTCATGCCGTTCGGGCTCTGTAACGCTCCGGCCACCTTCCAACATTTTATAAACGACGTGTTTCGTGATTTCCTTGATATCTTCATGGTTGTCTATTTGGACGACATCTTAATCTTCTCGCCCTCTCTGGAGGCTCATCGAAATCACGTGATGCGGGTGTTGGAACGTTTGCGCCAACACAGGCTATACGCCAAAGCAGACAAATGCTGTTTTGAACAGCATAAGATCACATTCCTGGGATTGGTTCTCTCCCCCGCGGGGGTCGCGATGGACCCCCGGAAAGTCTCGGCAATCCTGGATTGGCCGATACCCACCGATAAGAAGGGCGTGCAGCGTTTTATCGGTTTTGCAAACTTTTATCGAAAATTTATCAAGAACTTCTCCGGACTGGTCTCCCCAATCACGCAACTGACTAAACAGGGGATCCGCTTTAAGTGGTCTACCGAAGCACAAACTGCTTTTGAAGTTCTCAAGAAACTTTTTACCTCTGCTCCGATACTCAGTCATCCCGATTCTTCTCTCCCATACGTGTTGGAAGTGGACGCCTCAGAAAACGCGGTAGGAGCGGTCCTGTCTCAAAGGAACGGCACCAAGGAGCTGCTACATCCTGTAGCGTTCTTCTCCAGGAAATTGACACCTGCCGAGCGAAACTACGACATCGGAGACCGGGAGCTCCTGGCCATAAAGACCGCCCTGGAAGAATGGCGGTACTTGCTGGAAGGAGCTACACACCCCATCCTTATATATACCGATCACAAAAACCTGGAGTATTTGAGGACAGCCAGACGACTGAAGCCACGCCAGGCGAGATGGGCTCTTTTCTTTTCCCGGTTTACCTTCCACATAACTTATCGACCTGGCTCTAAGAACACTAAGCCGGACGCGCTGTCCCGCATGTTTGAGGACCCCGACGATACACCAAGACCTGACACGATCCTACCATCCGGAAATTTCCTCGTCCTACAGACGGAACTCCGCTCCAAACTTCTTGACGCTTCCATGGGACTACCAGCGCCGCCTGGGACACCTCTCCTGAACCGTGAAGGGTTATTGTGGAAGGAGGGTCGGATCGTAGTACCCGAAGGAGTCCGAACCATGTTCCTGGGCCACTGCCACGACCATCCAATGGCGGGCCATTTCGGAGTTACGAAGACCCTGGAACTTCTGCAGCGCTCATTCTGGTGGCCGAACATGGTCAAGGACTGCGAGCGCTACGTTCAGACTTGTCCTACCTGCCAGAGGAATAAACCCTCCAGAAGCAAGGCCTGGGGATTGTTGCGCCCGTTGCCAATTCCAAAGAGGGCCTGGCAAATGATAGCCATGGACTTTATTGTCGAACTCCCACCGTCTCAAGGCCACACTGCCATATTTGTGATTGTCGATCGCTTCTCTAAGATGGCCCATTTCGTACCCCTGGAAAAGACACCATCCGCGCCGGAAACTGCACGAATATTTATCAAGGAAATAGTTAGACTACATGGAGTTCCCGAGGATATAGTATCAGATCAGGGAGCCCAGTTCACTTCAAGGTTCTGGAAGGCCTTGTGCGAAGCATTGGGAATCAAGTTGTCACTCTCGTCCGCCTACCATCCCCAGACCAATGGGCAAACAGAGAGGACCAACCAAGTATTAGAGCAATACCTCCGATGCTACACGTCTTACCTACAGGACGACTGGTTGACGCTGTTACCGTCAGCGGAGTTTGCCTACAACAACTCGAACCACTCCGCTACGGGGCAATCCCCGTTCTTCACCAATTACGGTTACCATCCAACATTTCTTCCCGATCTCTTGCCAGAGAGCTCAGTACCAGCATCTCAGGACATCCTAAATTTCCTTTCGACCAATAACAAAACAGTTCAGGAGGCCATCACGAAAGCCCAGGAGGACAGCAAGAAGGCTTTTGACAGGAGGAGAAGGGGGGAACTGGCGCTTCAACCTGGAGACCGGGTTTGGCTGGCCACTGCCAACTTGAAGATGCAGTGTCCATCAAGGAAATTGGGTCCGAAATTTGTTGGCCCGTTCCAAGTCAAGCGAGTCATCAACGAGGTAGCTTACGAACTCGAACTGCCGGAGTCTTTCAGGATTCACCCGGTGTTTCATGTGTCTCTTCTGAAACCGGCCGCATCGGACCCTTTCCCGGATCGGGAATCCAGGCCTCCTGAGGCAGTCACCATAGGTGAACAAGAAGAGTACGAGGTAGAAACGATTCTCGGTTGCCGTAGGAGGGGAGGCCAGACGCAGTTTTTGATAAAATGGAAGGGTTATGGTCCTGAGGAAAACTCTTGGGAACCCATCCAGAATGTTCACGCTCCCAGGCTCATCCGGGAGTTCTTTCGTGGCCACCCGCGGTGGAGAAATCAGTGGGGCTCCCGGAGGGTGCCCGTAGGGGGGGGGCAATGTCAGGGTCCGCCGCGGCTCCGTCCCCGGCGCATGCGCAATAGCGGCGGCTCACGCCGGGACACAGGCACCAGATCCCGGCGGGCCGCGGCTGACAGGAGGCCGCGCATGCGCAGTAGGAGCCGCGGGCGCGCCTCGGGCGACCAATGACAGCCCGGGGGCGCGTCCTGGGCGGCCAATGGCAGTGCAGGGCGCGATATTTAAAGATGCCCTGCACTGTCATAAATCGCCGCAAGGTCTGATCTGATACCTGTGTTTCCTGTGATTGTGACCCGGATTATTTGACGTTCTGCCTGCTCCTGCCCTGACCCGGATTATCTGACTACGCTGCCTTCCCCTGTGATTGACCCGGATTGTCCCTGACTACGCTGCCTTCTCCTGTCCCGACCCCCGGCTTGTTTGACCATTCTGCGGACTGACCCCGGTAACTGACCCAGCGTGCGACCTGACCACTCTCTGCCTACTGTCTCAGTACCACGCCATTTCCCACGGTGACAACCGCCGGTTTATCCTGCCAGGTCCTGCCGGCCTCCTCACATCTGACTCTACTCTGTCCTACCTCTATCCACGGAGGCTCCCTCTGCCACGGGTGGTATTGCTCGGAGGTCGTGACCTGGTCCCGGTTCTGCTCCAAGTCCATCCCCACCATCAGGGGCCCTGGTGAAAACGCAGACCGGGACTTAGACCCTGTTAGGAATGGACTGGCCAGCAATGGTGGGACTCACCTGCCTTTTGATCTGCAGTACCAGGGCTGGCCAGCGGGTGCTCCCAGCAATCAGAGACTCAACCTTTCAGCCAGCTAACACCTGGAACTGATGATGCTGGGGTATTTAAGGGATGGCCAGACCCACAGACTCTGCCTTGGTGTTGTGTTTCTCTTGGGCCCTGTATCCTGTTCCTGCTCTCTGTTCCTGTCTGATTCTCTGCTACCTGTCCTGATCCCTGGCTTGTGACCCTGACCATCCCTCTGCTTGACCCTCTGTACTACGCTGCTTGCTACCTGCTGAACCTGGCCTGTGACCCCGACCATTCTCTGCTTGCTCCCCCTGTACCTACTTGCCCAATTGATATTGACCCGGCCTGCCTGACGACGCTTGCTTGTATGTACTGTTATCTGTGGGTGGTTTGGTTTGGTTTGTTTGCACTGTATTATGTTTAGTATTGCACTGCGTTTATGTTTGTATGGTTAGTGTTAATAAATTGTATTGTTTATCACATATCTGAAGTCTGCGTTTCCCTGCATCAGTCACACACCTCTGGTCATACCTGGGAGCCCTGACATTACACCAAGGCCAATCCTGACCAGAAGTGGCTGCACAGGGAAGCCATCTTGGCTTGTTGATGGGAAGGATGGATCTTGATGAGGTTGAATATTTATATCTGCTAGTGTTTGATGACAGGGAGTATGCTTATCAAACTCTGAAGGAGTATACCCGGGATGAACTGCTAGAATGTATACGGCTCGCTCATGTTCTAGTAGATCAGGGCACAGAGTTCTCTGAGGTGCAGCCTTTGATTGAAGTTTGTGCAGAGTTGGTTTCATCTGGTTCCCCCGAATGCAGGGATGAATTTTTGCCACCATTTAGTGCAGACCAGGTAGAGTCCCTGGTGTGGTTATTAGAGGATGATGTGGGTTACTTTCTGGAGCGTTATTCCACATGTTCACCACAGACACTAAGAGATTGTATAAACGCAGTACAGTCATTGACCAGACAGGCTTTGTGTAAGCTCAGCTTTGTTCAACCCATACTGCAGACATGGACAGATTTGTTGCACCCAGCCTCAGTCAGCTTACAAAGACCCAGTCCTGCTTCTAATCTATTTCCTCAAAACTCTATTCCTGCATTCCCAACAGCTCCTCCTGCCCTGCTATCTACCGCATGTCAGTACCCTGTTCCCACTCGCTGCACCTATCCTGCCTTTAACCCTGTAAAAGAGCCCTCTGTAGCAACCGCTCCCTCTCCTGTTCCATCCTCCAGTTCTTCTCTGTCTCCAGCTGCTCCATTCGTTTGCAGACCTGCGTTTACTTGCAGTGCTCCAGTAGTTAAAACCAGAAAAAAGCGAAAATTCTTTCCAACCAATACCATCCTGCCAGTATCCAAACCGGTGAGCCTGCCTTCCGTGGTTCAGCCTGAAGCCTCTACTCGGCCTGAAGCCTCTACTCGGCCTGATGCCTCTACTCGGCCTGAAGCCTCTACTCGGCCTGAAGCCTCTACTCGGCCTGAAGCCTCTCTTCAGCCTGATGCCTCTCTTCAGCCTGAAGCCTCTACTCGGCCTGAAGCCTCTACTCGGCCTGAAGCCTCTACTCGGCCTGATGCCTCTACTCGGCCTGATGCCTCTACTCTGCCTGATGCCTCTACTCGGCCTGATGCCTGTCGCCCCGCCTGGGGGCACGATGCCTGTCGCCCCGCCTGGGGGCACGATGCCTGTCGCCCCGCCTGGGGGCACGATGCCTGTCGCCCCGCCTGGGGGCACGATGCCTGTCGCCCCGCCTGGGGGCACGATGCCTGTCACCCCGCCTGGGGGCCCGATGCCTGTCGCCCCGCCTGGGGGCCCGATGCCTGTCGCCCCTCCTGGGGGCCCGGCGCCCGCCGCCCCGCCTGGGGGCCCGACGCCGGTCGCCCCGCCCGGGGGCCCGACGCCTGCTGCTCCGCCCGGGGGCCCGACGCCTGCTGCTCCGCCCGGGGGCCCGACGCCTGCTGCTCCGCCCGGGGGCCCGACGCCTGCTGCTCCGCCCGGGGGCCCGACGCCTGCTGCTCCGCCCGGGGGCCCGACGCCTGCTGCTCCGCCCGGGGGCCCGACGCCTGCTGCTCCGCCCGGGGGCCCGGCGCCTGCTGCTCCGCCCGGGGGCCCGGCGCCTGCTGCTCCGCCCGGGGGCCCGGTGCCTGCTGCTCCGCCTGGTGGCCCGCTGCCTGCTGCTTCGCCTGGTAAACCGATGTGCCTCTGCCCGGAGTCCTGCCCGATGTGCCTCTGCCCGGAGTCCTGCCCGATGTGCCTCTGCCCGGAGTCCTGCCCGATGTGCCTCTGCCCGATGTGCCTCTGCCCGGTGTGCCTCTGCCCGATGTGCCTCTGCCCGATGTGCCTCTGCCCGATGTGCCTCTGCTCGGAGTCCTGCCCGATGTGCCTCTGCCCGGTGTGCCTCTGCCCGGTGTGCCTCTGCCCGGAGTCCAGCCCGGTGTGCCTCTGCCCGGAGTCCAGCCCGGTGTGCCTCTGCCCGGAGTCCAGCCCGGTGTGCCTCTGCCCGGAGTCCAGCCCGGTGTGCCTCTGCCCGGAGTCCAGCCCGGTGTGCCTCTGCCCGGAGTCCAGCCCGGTGTGCCTCTGCCTGGAGTCCAGCCCGGTGTGCCAGTCTTTGATATCCCGCCAGTTACCAGACCCGGGCGGTGGAACATTTTGCCCAGCTAGGACTGTTTGGAGCGTCCTGAGGCCGCTCCTTGGGGGGGGGGTACTGTTAGGAATGGACTGGCCAGCAATGGTGGGACTCACCTGCCTTTTGATCTGCAGTACCAGGGCTGGCCAGCGGGTGCTCCCAGCAATCAGAGACTCAACCTTTCAGCCAGCTAACACCTGGAACTGATGATGCTGGGGTATTTAAGGGATGGCCAGACCCACAGACTCTGCCTTGGTGTTGTGTTTCTCTTGGGCCCTGTATCCTGTTCCTGCTCTCTGTTCCTGTCTGATTCTCTGCTACCTGTCCTGATCCCTGGCTTGTGACCCTGACCATCCCTCTGCTCGACCCTCTGTACTACGCTGCTTGCTACCTGCTGAACCTGGCCTGTGACCCCGACCATTCTCTGCTTGCTCCCCCTGTACCTACTTGCCCAATTGATATTGACCCGGCCTGCCTGACGACGCTTGCTTGTATGTACTGTTATCTGTGGGTGGTTTGGTTTGGTTTGTTTGCACTGTATTATGTTTAGTATTGCACTGCGTTTATGTTTGTATGGTTAGTGTTAATAAATTGTATTGTTTATCACATATCTGAAGTCTGCGTTTCCCTGCATCAGTCACACACCTCTGGTCATACCTGGGAGCCCTGACAGACCCCACGCTCCGGGTGATTCCGCCTAGTGGACTGCCAGAGGTGCCACCTGGCGGATCCGTAACACAGAGAAAGCCTGCTTATCCATTAGATCAGGGGTGTCAAACTGGCAGCCCCCCAGCTGTGTTGAAATTACATGCCTCTGCCTTTGGGAGTCATGCTTGTAACTGTCAGCCTTGCAATGCCTCATGGGACTTGTAGTTTGGCAACAGCTGGAGGGCTGCCAGTTTGACACCCGTGCATAGATGCTGCCAAGGGGGGATTTAAATTAGCTTTGGATCTACGTTAAGATTCTGAGGCTCAACAATGTAAGTTTTACTATACAGGGCAAAGGAGTAATTCTGCATGGGAAGCAATAATAGTACCAAGAACTGGGCACAGAAAAAATATATACTCGTTGTTAGTGATTATAACTGCATAAAAAACCCAAGTCTTTCTTTTTTGACTGACACTTCAGTTTTATTACTTACATCTCTACCATGCGCTGTTACATGTGAAAGTGTTGATTGAACCAGACATCTGTATTAGAAACCATCTCCCTATTTGTCTGGGAGGCTAGTGAGACAACATTGAAATTCTCCTGTTTTCATTATGTTTCTGACACTTTAAAATGCTGATCCTGTTATTCGCTGAAGAATAATAATAGCATTTCAATGGATTACCATGGTATGTGTCACTGCTGTCTGATATAACAAGATATTAGAATGGCTCATTTCTCAGACTTGTCAGTTCCCTAAGATTACCCCAAACATTCAATATACTACACAATCTTATAATAAAGAGACAAAAATTAGAACACAGAACCATTTCCTGATGTGCACAATAACATTTACTGACTAGTTGTTTAAAAAGCAGTTACCAGAAAGGTGAGGATGTGAAAGTGATCTTTACAGTAAATGATAATTTGATAAATACATTATAATTTTAATTCTGTGTGCGAGGAATTTTGTTCCATTTAATGTATATTATTTTGATAAGTATCCCAGTAACTATGCCCCACAGGTTCAGTGCTGTGCCTCCTAGGGCTTAATTGGTATCTGGAATTATTCAACCCATTTCCTGTGAGCCCAGGTTGTCATACAGCCTTGTGAATGTGTCACTACATTGGCCTAGGCTGGGGGTCGACAACCCGTCTATCGCTGGCAGGTGACGGGTAGATCGGCGATCCTGCTTTGCCGACCCCGGACTGCTCCTCCCACATTGCAGAGCAGCGCAAGGAAGGAACTAACTGGTATGCTGTGCTGATCTCGGCCAGCCCTTCTCTCATGTCCATCCCATGCACTTGTGTATGATACAACATGGGATGGATGAGAGAGGAGGGCCGGCCAGGCACACCAAGAGAAAGAAGTATGGTGTGTTACTGATGGTTCCTCTGTGTGAGGAAAGTTGCTGCTCTCCTGTGAGCCCTTGTAGACACATCACGGCTCTACTGACTGCCCTTATCCTCTGCCCCACTAACTGACAGCATCCTCAGCCCTACTGTCACCATTAGAGATGAGCGAATCGAACATGACGAAGTGGAATTCGTTCCGAAGATTTGGAAAAATTCTATTCGCGACGAATCCGAAGATTAGCAAACTTCGGATGCACGAATCGAATTTTCCCAAAAATGGCGGCGACATGTGTGGCGACGGAGAAAATGGACAGAGAAGATGGGGCGGGGATCTCTGGGAAGGCGCGCAGACAAGGCGCGCTGACCCATAATGCATTCATGACATGTGATCGCATTAGCCAATCAGCGGCCAGCCAGCACTGTGTAATGGTGGAGCTATAAATCGCGGCCATCTTAGAATTCTCCATTAGCCTCCGGTCATTCAAGAGAGACAGACCTGTGTGTATTAAGGGACAGAGTTAGGGCCACAGAGACTTTAGGGCCACAGAATCGTTACTCAGGGACACAGAATCGTTACTCAGGGACACAGAATCGTTACTCAGGGACACAGTGTTCAGTGTTGTGCGCATTAAGCCAGACACCAAAGGGCAGCACAGACCTGTTATTACTCGCTCAAGCATGGCTGAACAAAACCAGTCTCTACCACAAATTGGACCCAGACCTGCCCAGGGTCTCGTAACTAGATTGCACGGAGGAGTAGAGTCCGTTATCGGAATTAAATAGACAAAACACCACACCAAAAAGAGTGGCCATTTCCAACACTTATTCCAGAAAGAGGAACAACCCGTTTCATATACGGCCCGTAGACGTTTCACGTCTGCCACATTCAGTCGATTTAAGACGCAAGCTCCACTTCCTGTGGTCTCTGACCGTCGATATACCTTTAAGTGTCAGCTTTGAAGCTATATTCCCTCCGGAGCACTGACACTGGTGCCCTTCCGTCAACATGCCTTTAAGTTTCAGTTTTCAACCATATTCCCCACAGAAGCCAAACTCTTGGGTATCCCAGAAGCTGCTCAGCGGGTCAGGGCAATAAAGCTCCCGGTTCGCAGGTTGTTCCGTCTTATGGATGGAAGTACGACGGTATATGATCTTCTTCGCACCCACGGCATTACCTCATAAAATTTCTGCATTGCATCTGCAATCACAACGCTGACTTCCCGGATCGCCACTCAGCCATTGGACTCTTGATAGTCGTCTCCCCACACTGCTGCTGGGGGGACTTTTTAACCTAGGCCTGTGTATGGCCTTCAATTGAAGCTGCTTCCGCTCCGCCACTCTGCCATTGGACTCTTGATAGTCGTCTTCCCACGCTGCTGCTGGAGGGACTTTTTAACATAGGCCTCTGTATGGCCTTTAATTGAAGCTGCTTACGCTCCGCCACTCTGCCATGGGCCTCTTGGGTATCCCAGAAGCTGCTCAGCGGGTCAGGGCAATAAAGCTCCCGGTTCGCAGGTTGTTCCGTCTTATGGATGGAAGTACGACGGTATATGATCTTCTTCGCACCCACGGCATCACCTCATAGAATCTCTGCATTGCATCTGCAATCACAACGCTGACTTCCCGGATCGCCACTCAGCCATTGGACTCTTGATAGTCGTCTCCCCACACTGCTGCTGGGGGGACTTTTTAACCTAGGCCTGTGTATGGCCTTCAATTGAAGCTACTTCTGCTCCGCCACTCTGCCATTGGACTCTTGATAGTCGTCTCCCCACACTGCTGCTGGGGGGACTTTTTAACATAGGCCTCTGTATGGCCTTCAATTTAAGCTGCTTACGCTTCGCCACTCTGCCATGGGCCCCTGTACCGCCTCCTCTTGCTGCTGCCAGGTCCAGAGTGTGTCATGGGTCCCTGTACGGCCTCCCATTGCTGCTGACTTCATCGCCAGACTCTGCCATGTGCCACTTTCAGGTCTCCTTACACTGTTGGTGGGTTCCATTTTGTGATAGGGTGCTGTATGGCCTTCCATTGCTGCTGCCTCCACCGCCACCCTGCGCCATGTGTCTCTGTCGTCTGCTCACGCTGCTGACGGCTTCCGCTTTTTAACCTAGGCCTGTGTATGGCTTCAGAATAATGCTGCCTACACCGCCACCCTGCGCCATGTGCCTCTGTCGTCTGCTCACGCTGCTGCCAGGTCCATACTGATTCATGGCCCCCTGTACCGGCTCCTCATGAACGTGGTTCAGCGGGTTTGCATCACTTAACGGCAAATCGTTGACAAACGCTGGGACGTTCAGTGTTGTGCGCATTAAGCCAGACACCAAAGGGCAGCACAGACCTGTTATTACTCGCTCAAGCATGGCTGAACAAAACCAGTCTCTACCACAAATTGGACCCAGACCTGCCCAGGGTCTCGTAAGTAGATTGCACGGAGGAGTAGAGTTCGTTATTGGAATTAACTGTGAGGGACTTTTAAACCTAGGCCTGTGTATGGCCTTCAATTGAAGCTGCTTCTGCTCCGCCACTCTGCCATTGGACTCTTGATAGTCGTCTCCCCACGCTGCTGCTGGGGGGACTTTTTAACATAGGCCTCTGTATGGCCTTCAATTTTAGCTGCTTACGCTCCGCCACTCTGCCATGGGCCCCTGTACCGCCTCCTCATGCTGCTGCCAGGCCCGTAATCTGCCATGGGCCCCCGTACCGACTCCTCATGCTGCTGCCAGGCCCGTAATCTGTCATGGGCCCCTGTACCGCCTCCTCATGCTGCTGCCAGGTCCAGAGTGTGTCATGGGTCCCTGTACGGCCTCCCATTGCTGCTGTCTCCATCGCCACACTCTGCCATGTGCCACTTTCAGGTCTCCTCACACTGCTGGTGGGTTCCATTTTGTCATAGGGTGCTGTATGGCCTCCCATTGCTGCTGCCTCCACCGCCACACTGTGGCTCCACACTCTGGTTTTGGCCCCGTGACTGCCCAAATGAGTGAAGTGTGCGGTGATTCTAAGATCGACGGCACTCATCTGCATGTCATACTGACTGACAGTATTATTTCTCTTTCCCAGCAGACTCCAAGGGCATTTAAATTAAAGGTACAGTGTTCTGCACTAATATAAAGGCTCTCTGAAGCCTAGAAACACCCTTTTTATAAGTTAAATTCGCAGCGAATATATTCGGCTCGAAGCGAATTTATTCCGCGAATTCGGCGAATCAGCCGAACCGAACTTTTGAATAATTCGCTCATCTCTAGTCACCATCCTTTTCACTACTAACTGACTGTCACTGTCCACTGCCTTACTAATGGTCACCATCCTCTGCACTACTAACTGTCATCATCCAATGCCTTACTTTCACCATCCTCTGCAGTACTGGGCTATACAAATAAAACACACTGTCACAAGTATGGCAAAATATGACAAAAAAGTCCTATAAACTGAATAACATACAGTCCAAGGTGATGTGATATCAGTCCAAAAAGGTATATTCCAGTGATGGAGTATGAATGACTTCAATCCAAATGGGTATATTCCAACATCCTAACATGAAGGTGGCCACCATTTTTTACCCACTGGTCAGTGTATTCAAAGAGCTCATTTCACACTATATCTGTATAGGTACTCTAACCCTGTACGTGTATTATTTTATCATTATGATTTTTACCCAATAAATACATTTCATAATACTACACTATGAGTATTTCCATTTCTATCACCTGGCACTGAGCCTTCACATCTCAGCCCAGCATTTTAGGAGTCCATCCAGGCAGGAGAATTTGGGATATAGGTCCAGACCATCATCTCTGGCAGCCGTCACCCTATTTACCACCAGAGGGCACCTTCATCATCAGGCTGTACCTTCACGGGACTTCCGGCTTCATGGAATTTCTATGTGCACATTAAATTGCACTTCCGGTGAGTGGGCAATTTTTCTACACCTTCATGTTAGGATGTTGGAATATACCCATTTGGATTGAAGTCATTCATACTCCATCACTGGAATATACCTTTTTGGACTGATATCACATCACCTTGGACTGTATATTATTCAGTTTATAGGACTTTTTTGTCATATTTTGCCATACTTGTGACAGTGTGTTTTATTTGTATAGCGCTGCACACCCCATTTTTATGTCATACTCTTAGAAAGGTTTTGTGGTTCCTTTTTGTGCATCAGCAGCTTTACTTGGTGCGCTCTCTAACTCATACATTTACACTTTATCCTCTGCAGTACTAACTGTCATCATCCACTGCCTTACTAACTGTCACCATCTTCTTCACTACTAACTGACTATCACTGTCCACTGCCTTACTAATGGTCACCATCCTCTGCACTACTAACTGTCATCATCCAATGCCTTACTAACTGTCACCATCCTCTGCAGTACTAACTGTCATCATCCTCTGCCTTACTAACTGTCACCATCCTCTGCAGTACTGTCATCATCCACTGCCTTACTAACTGTCACCATCCTCTGCAGTACTGTCATCATCCACTGCCTTACTAACTGTCACCATCCCCTGCACTACTAGCTGTCACCTTTGACTGTCTCCTGTGCTTATCTTTAAAAAATTGTTCTAAACATAAACGCATATAAAAGCTCGGAAACGCGGTATGCAAACGTGGCAAAATGGACATTTTTTAACCTGCGTTTTCCTGCTGTCACCATCCTCTGCACTACCAACTGTCACCATCCACTGTCCTACTGTCACCATTTTCTTTACTACTATGATCATCCTCTACTCTACTAAGTGTTACCATCCACTGCCTTACTAACTGTCACAATCCACTACACTACTAACTGTCACCATCCTCTGCACTACTACGTGTCGCCATCCATTGCCTTACTAACTGTCACTATCCACTACTCTACTAACTGTCCCCATCCTCTGCACTACTAACTGTCACCATCCACTGCTTTACTGTCACCATCCTCTGCCTTACTGTTTTTATCTTCTGCACTATTAGCTGTTCCCTTCCACTGCCTTACTAACTCTCACCATCCTCTGCACAACCAACTGTCACCATCCAGTGCCTTACTAACTGTTACCATCCCCTGCCTTACTAACTGTCACCATCCTCTGCACTACTGTCATCTTCCTCAGCACTACTAACTGTCATCATCCTCTGCTCTACTAACTGTCACCATCCACTGCCTTACTAACTGTCAGCATCCTCTGCACTACTAACCTACTAACTGTCACCATCCTCTGCACTACTAACTGTCACCATCCACTGCCTTACTAACTGTCACGATCCTCTGCACTACTAACTGTCACGATCCTCTGCACTACTAACTGTCCCCTGCACTACTAACTGTCATCATCCACTGCCTTACTTAGTGTCACCATCATCTGCACTACTAACTGTCACCATCTTCTGCACTACTAACTGTCACCATCTTCTGCACTACTAACTGTCACCATCCACTGCCTTACTAACTGTCACAATCCACTACACTACTAACTGTCACCATCCTCTGCACTACTACGTGTCGCCATCCATTGCCTTACTAACTGTCACAATCCACTACTCTACTAACTGTCCCCATCCTCTGCACTACTAACTGTCACCATCCACTGCTTTACTGTCACCATCCTCTGCCTTACTGTTTTTATCTTCTGCACTATTAGCTGTTCCCTTCCACTGCCTTACTAACTGTCACCATCCTCTGCACAACCAACTGTCACCATCCAGTGCCTTACTAACTGTTACCATCCCCTGCCTTACTAACTGTCACCATCCTCTGCACTACTGTCATCTTCCTCAGCACTACTAACTGTCATCATCCTCTGCTCTACTAACTGTCACCATCCACTGCCTTACTAACTGTCAGCATCCTCTGCACTACTAACCTACTAACTGTCACCATCCTCTGCACTACTAACTGTCACCATCCACTGCCTTACTAACTGTCACGATCCTCTGCACTACTAACTGTCACCATCCACTGCCTTACTTACTGTCACCATCTTCTGCACTACTAACTGTCACCATCCACTGCCCTACTGTCACCATCTTCTGTACTACTGTCACCATCCTCTACACTACTAAGTGTCATCATCCACTGCCTTACTAACTGTCACCATCCTCTGCCTTACTAACTGTCACTATCTTCTGCACTACTAGCTGTTCCCTTCCACTGCCTTACTAACTGTCACCATCCTCTGCACTACTAACTGTCGCCATCTTCTGCACTACTGTCACCATCCACTGCCTTACTAACTTACCATCCACTGCCTTACTGTCATGATCCTCTGCACTACTGTCACTATCCA
This sequence comes from Staurois parvus, assembly GCF_062004578.1. Lineage (NCBI taxonomy): Eukaryota > Metazoa > Chordata > Amphibia > Anura > Ranidae > Staurois > Staurois parvus. The sequence goes on from NW_028317882.1 coordinate 2,003,285, forward strand.
CTGCCTTACTGTCACCATCCTCTGCACTACTACTTGCCACCATCCACTGTCTTACTTACTGTCACCATCCTCTGCACTACTAACTGTCACCATCCATTGCCTTGCTAATGGCCACGATTCTCTGCACTTCTAATTGTCATCATCCACTGCCTTACTAACTGTCACCATTCTCTGCACTGGTAACTGGCACCATCCAATGCCTTACTAATGGTCACCATCCTCTGCACTAGTAACTATCACTATCCTCTGCACTACTGTCACCATCCACTTCCTCACTAACTGTCACCATCCTCTGCATTACAAACTTTCAGCATCCACTGCCTTACTGTCACCATCCATTGCCTAACTGTCACCATCATTTGCTGTACTAACTGTAACCATTAACTGCCTTACTGTCATCATCCTCTGCACTACTGTCAACATCCATTGCCTTACTAACTGTCACCATCCACTGCATTACTGTCATCATCCTTTGCCTTACTATAACCATCCACTACACTACTAACTGTCACCATCCTCTGCATTACCAACTGTCAAAAAATAAAAAAACGCACAGGCAATCAAATACCACGAAAAGAAAAATCAAAATTAACTAAAAAAAACTGTACATTTAAAAATTGCAGCTTACCATTTTTAGATGCTCTATTCTGGACCCTGCAGCAAGGGAAAAAATATGTTGTTGGTAAGGGTGCTGGTATGCCATAATTAACCCTGTCTGTACTGTGTAGGCTAATCATCAATATCATTTGTAACTAGGTTTGAACACTGTCTGTCCTGGCAAAAGGTTAAAGGTGTAGAGACTGGGCTTCTTGCATTGTTTTGTAGCACACCCTTGGGTGATGCTTGGCTAGATATATAGGTTCAGCTCCCACCTGAATCTGGTGACACCTCCGATTATACCCAGAACACTTCGACACTCTGAGAAACTTTTTATGGGTTTTATTAAAGAAGACAAACCCTGAAAAAAGAACTAGCTTATTTAACACAGGTAATGTACATAAAACACAGATACCACTTTGCATAACACAGTTAGTAAGAAGTAACAATTCACTGGACAAAGACTCCAAAAACTGACTAGTATCACACTGACTAGGGTGGCACATGAGAGTGACATTGACACATGAAACAATACCTGTTAATGAGGTTTAGCAGCTTATTGACATTTGTTATAGCAGTACTATCTAGAGCAGAAATAGCCTACCTAACCACTGGCCAGTGGGATGAAACTTAAAGTCTCTCAACGTTAGGGGCCCTTTAATCAATGGAAGAGCGCTCACTCTCTGCATGGGAGAGTATTTGTAATCCAGGGGTAGCAGGATAGCACAGTCTCCTTTAAACTGAATCTTCCAGCGAACATTGCAATAGAAGAAAAACAACACTTCAACAAATCTTTACCATACAGGTGAAATCCAGATATACTGACACTTGCTCAGTATATTCAGAGCAGCAAGCTTCTGTGGGGATTTGGAACTAAAACACACTCTTCAGCCACAGCACAAGTCTTGAGGAGACAATCATCAGTAATATACAGAGACAGAGTTCTCTCATCAATCAGCAACAGGAATAACTAATTCTGAGCAGATTGGGCTTTCCAAGATCTGTATCACTCTGAGAATTAGAGAGCAGGCTTTCTCATGACCATTCTCCAGAGATAAACAGCAAATGCAGCAATATCAAAATCCGCTTTCATCACAGAGTACTCACTGTTTCTGGATTGTCCTCTAGATAGCATTAGAGTCAGACAGTAGTAGAAATCCTCTCTCTTTCAGCAGCTCCAGACACATGCACTTGAGTGGCTGTAATCCTGAGTGTCAGGCAGGACAATCCTTGGTTTGCACACTGTCCTCCTGCAACAATTGTTCTGCTACACACTCCCAGCCCAGTTTATGGGCTCTAACAGCACAGAGAGTGAGATTCTGTGACTTTACACCAGGAGCCCTTACTCCATGCGGTCCCCTGAAAATGTCTCCTTCCCCACATATGCTTCTTTTTCCTTTTTCCTCTCTCCTTTCCTCCACAGCCAATCATAAGTTCAGCTGCAACAGTGCTGCTATGGGTGGATCCTTCTCAGCTGTAGCAACAACCAATCAGAGCACAGTCCTGCTTTCCCTGTCTGTCACTCACAAAGAGGGAAAAGAAAAAAAAATGCTTTGCAACTGCTGTTTAAGATTTAAAGCAACCAGCACATCTCTACAGTATGTTACAGTGGACAGACTTGGGGCAGGCTCAATATAACATTGTTCAAAAAACCTAGCAATCAGCCATGACACCCCCTCCAGAGAAACATCTAAACAGGTACTGCATAATGTGCTCATAGGAACACATAACAAACATAGAGTGGGGTTTTCTTATATTTGACTGCAAAAGTGGAAATACACTTTAATGTATAAAGGGTATTTAAAAAAAGTGGGTATGTGTTTGGGGGGGTTGCATTTTTTTTTAAAGCAATACAGTTCTGCTTTAACCTCTTTACGCCAGTGCCTCCCAGCCCTTTAAGGGGTTTCAGACGCCAAGAGGCGGGGCGGGGTGTTAGGGTCATATGACCGCCGTGATTTGCTGTCACAGAGGTCACATGATTGGAAAAGGTTTCAATCGCAAGGGGAGATCGGGACCTTTCTGTGAGACACCGACATATGTGCTGGGAGCACACAGGGTGCGCGCTCTCAGCACAAATGTATTTTCAAAAGGTACGCAAATATGTGGTCGCTCGGCGTCAAGGCCCAGCCGCTGAGAGGCCGCATATTTGTGTACGGTCGGCATCAAGGGGTTAATGATGAAAAGTGGAAGGAGAAGTAATTTAAACTCCTGATATTGTATACTGTACATACAGACATGGCCAAAAATATTGGCACCCCTGCGTTTCTGTCAGATAATGCAGCGCTTCGCCCAGAAAATTGTTGCAATTACCAATGTTTTGGCATTCTTGTGTTTATTTCTTTTGTTTGTATTGGTAGGACACAAAAAAGTAGAGAAACAAAAAGTCAAATCTGACACATTCCACGCAAAACCCCAAAAATGGACTGGGCAAAATTATTGGCACCTTCTCAAAATTGTAAGAAATAATTGCATTCTAAGTTTGTGATACTCCTGTAGTTAGTAACTAAACTCCCCTGTATCAGTTAATAGATCTTAATGTTCCTGTGTCCACTGTGTGCAAAATTGTCAAGAAGTTTACAGCCCATGGAAACCTTAGCTAATCTCCCTGGAATGAAGGATTGTTCAAATCATGGATAAAGAATCAACTTCTAGCCAAATTCAAGCTGACCTTCAGGCACAGGGTACAACTGTGCCAGCTCGCACTATACGTCTCCATCTGAATGAAAAGGGACACTATGGTAGGAGACCCAGGAGGACCTGACTGCTGACACAGAAACATAAAAAATCCAGATTGTACTTTGCCAAAACGTACCTGAGGAAGCCAAAATCCTTTTGGTAGAATGTGCTGTGGACAGATGAAACAAAATTACAGCTTTTTGGTAAATCCCATCATTCTACTGTTTTCAGAAAAAGAAAAGAGGCCTTTAAAGAAAAGAATACAGTCTCTACAGTCAAACATGGTGGAGGTTCACTGATGTTTTGGGGTTGCTTTGCTGCTTCAGGCACTGGATGTCTTGGCCATGTGCATGACATTATGAAATCTGAAAATTACCAAAGAATTCTGGGGTGCTATGTAGGGCCCAGTGTCAGAAAGTTGGGTCTCCATCAGAGGTCATGGGTCTTACAGCAGGACAATGACCCAAAGCACACTTCAAAAAGCACCCAGAAATGGTTTCAGACAAAGTGCTGGAGAGTACTGAACTGGCCAACAATGAGTTCAGAACTCAATCCCATAGAGCACCTGTGGAGAGATCTCAAAACAGAAGTTGGGAAAAGGAACCCTTCCAATCTGGGAGACCTGGAGCAGTAGGAGAAAGAAGAATGGTCCAAAATTCCAGTGGAGAGGTGTAAGAAACGAATTGATGGTTACAGGAAGCGATTAAGGGTGTGCTACCAAATATTAAATTGGGGGTGCCAAAAATTTTGTCCAGTCCATTTTGGGGGTTTTGCATGGAATGTGTCAGATTTAGCTTTTTTGTTTCTTCACTTTTTTGTGTCATACCAATACAAACAAAACTAAAAAAATGAGAATGCCTAAACATTTGTAATTGCAACCATTTTCTGTGCGAAGTGGTAAATTATCTAAGAGATATGCAGGAGTGCCAATATTTTTGGACATGACTGTATGTACAGTATGCAGTGGTATATTTATGCTTTGTGCTGCCCTAGGCAACATAAAAATCCCCCCCCCAGTGCACCCCCACTGTCTCTAGTGCACCATTTGCTGGGCGGAACTTAGTGGTCGGCCACATCTTTCTGTGAAGGTGCCAGTCTTTGGTCAGCCTCGGTCAGTCTCTGGTCAGTCTCGGTTAGTCTATGGTCAGTCTCTGTCAGTCTTGGATAGTCTCAGGTCAGTCTCTGTTCTGGTCAGTCTCGGTTAGTCTCTAGTCAGTCTTGGTCAGTCTCTGGTCAGTCTCCGGTCAGTCTTGGTCAGTCTAGGGTCAGTCTCGAGTCAGTCTCTGGTCAACCTGTAAGCTCTCTCCCCAATAGTATACATGGTATACACAGCAGTAGGATGGAGATCACACACCAGGCTTGGCGGAGGAGCGGAAACTGAGGGGGGGGGGCATGTACTGCTGGTAAGTATCCTCCTCGCAGCCGCATTTCCCTTCCCTCTTCCACCTCTGTGACAGAGATCCTTGCCTCCCCTGGACACTGCAATCCTCCGGGATCATCTCTCAGCCCTGGCTCCCCACCACCATCCACTTCTGAGAGCTCTGACCCTCAGAGAAGCCTACAGCCTGCACTGCATGCTGGGGGTTGTAGTCCTTCCCCCGCACAGCCTGCCGGGATTGTAGTTCGCTCCTCTGGAGGCAGCAGGTCAGAGGCGGGGGAAGGACTACAACTCCCAGCATGCAGTGCGCCCGTCCAGGCTGTAGGCTGCTCTGAGGGTCAGAGCTCCCGGAGCTCTCTGCAGTGGAAGGTGGTGGGAAGCCAGAGCTGAGAGATGATCCTGGATGAGGGCACTATACAGGGGAGGCCTGATACTCCCACTCCTCACTGTATTCCTCTGCTGTAGTGACATCACTGACATCCCTTCTTCTGAGGTGCGCCGCCGCCCCCCTGTAAAGTGCCACCCTAGGCAAGTGCCTTGTTTGCCTTGCGGCAAATACGCCCACGACAGTATGTAATATCAGGAGTTTAAACTACTTCTCCTTCCACTTTTTCATCATTAAAGCAGACCTGCATTGCTTTAAAAAAAAAGTGCAACCCCCCCCCCCCCAAACACATACCCACTTTTTTAAATATCCTTTATACAGATCTTAAAGTGTATTTCCACGTTTGCAGTCAAACTTGAGAAGACTCCATTATATGTTTGTTATGTGTTCCTATGAAAGTCTTATTGTACATCCTTATGACTCAAATATTAGTATGATATGCCTTGTGGACAGGTACAGTACAAAACTAAAATCACTCATTGCTATTCAGATGGTGTACTGGGACATTGTGACCCTATTTCCATGTTATGGATGCAGAGAAAGGTCATCTTGATAAGAAACAGCAGGAATATGAAATATGAAAAACAGAATATCTAAACTGGGTCATACAGTCCTCTAACTGTGCTCCAAATTCTTGATCTATGATCTGTGTGTGAGGCAGTAATAACCTTTTATCAACCTGACTTGTTTGCCAAGTTCCACTTGTTGTTATAGCAGTTGCCAGAATTGTGAGTACCCCCACATGCTGTGTAATGTCTATGCTATTTGTTATAATTATACAGTACATAATATAGTTTCAATTCTGGATTTATAGAGAATTCACTCTGACAGACACACATTTCCTTTCTGATCCTTAGATATACCCTTAAAATTAAAGTGTATCTGCTTCTTTTTAAAACTGGTGTATGCTGCCTCATTCTTTTTCATTCAATAGTAAGTCCAGTTCTTACTACCAACTGCACCATCAAAATGTATGGAGAAATTAATCTGCATTCAAATAATGAAATAAGGAGTCATACAAAAGGCATTTATCTTAATGGTTCAGTCCTCCCAAAAGTGAGTTTTTACTTTAAAGTGGAGCTTGGTGGGCTGATTTCTTATATAACCCCTATCCATTTGGTCCTCATTTGTTTTGTTGTGCATCTCTTAGATTGTAAGCTCCAAGGAGCAGGGCCTACCTAACCCTCTTGTATTGAACTGTATTGTTGCTGTATTGTCTCCCTTTATATTGTAAAGTGCTGAGCAAACTGTTGGCGCTATATAAATCCTGTATAATAATAATACTTTTCTGTTTTCAAGGCATATTGCTTTAACACCTATCTTCACGCTTTGATGCTTTCCTTGGTCTACCAGTACACTTCCGTTTTACAACCTTCCCTTTGATTTGTACTTGGTCCAGATTTTAGACACAGCTGACTGGGAACAACCAACATCTTTTGCAACATTCCGTGATGATTTCCCTTCTTGAAGAAGTTTTATAATCCTCTCCTTTGTTTCAACTGCCATCTCATGTTGGAGCTATAATTCAGGTCAATCAGCTTGGTGCAACAGCTCACCAAGGTGTGCAAGCACTCTCTTTTAACTGCAGACTAATTAGCAGATGTAATGTGATGCAGATATTTGTTGTAGAATCGCAAAGTACCATATTTGCCGGTGTATAAGGCAACTGGGTGCATAAGATGACCCCCTAATTTTCCAGTTAAAACATAGGTTTTAGGCTATACTCGCCGTGTAAGACTACCCCCCTTCCGAGGCAACACCATTTAAAAACATCAGATTTGAATAAACATCAGATTTGATTAAAGATACACCCACTAATATGTCAGCCCGCTGGATGTACGGTAATACTGTATACACGATAGCTTTGGCTACATACAGTATATATACAGTATACCACTCTGAGCCAAGCTGGCACAAAACAAACGTCCCTAATCTGTCAGCCCGCTGGATGTACGGGAATACTGTATATACGATAGCTTCGGCTACACACAGTATACAGTATATATACAGCATACCACTCTCAGCCAAGCTGGCACAAAAGGAACGTCCCTAATCTGTCAGCCCGCTGGATGTACGGGAATACTGTATGTACGATAGCTTTGGCTACACACAGTATACAGTATATATACAGTATACCACTCTCAGCCAAACTGGCACAAAAGGAACGTTCCTAATCTGTCAGCCCGCTGGATGTACGGTAATACTGTATATACGATAGCTTCGGCTACACACAGTATACAGTATATATACAGTATACCACTCTCAGCCAAGCTGGCAGAAAACAAACGTCCCTAATCTGTCAGCCCGCTGGATGTACGGTAATACTGGATGTAGGATAGCTTCAGCTACACACAGTATACAGTATATATACAGTATACCACTCTCAGCCAAGCTGGCAGAAAACAAACGTCCCTAATCTGTCAGCCTGCTGGATGTGCGGTAATACTGTATGTATGGTAGCTTCGGCTACATACAGTATACTGCGCTGAACCAATCACAACGAGCAATTTATTATATTAATGAATACAGAGCCTGCTCAGATTGGCTGATTCAGAGACGCAGGCTGATGTCACAACCTCAGCCAATCCGAGCAGGCTCTGTATTTGTTAATAGAATACATCGCTCGCCGTGATTGGCTCAGTGCACTATACTGTATGTAGCCAAAGCTATCGTACATACAGTATTACCGCACATCCAGTGGGCTGACAGATTAGGGACGTTCGTTTTGAGCCAGCTTGGCCCAAACGAACTAAAGATTCACATTGTATACCCCGTACATAAGACGACCCCCGATTTTTGGGGTATGTTTTTAAGTATAAAAAGTCGTCTTATACGCCAGAAAATATGGTACATGGGGATTCCATAATATTTTCCTCAGAATTTAGTGAATCCATATTTTTTCCCTCTGCTTGATCTGCAAAAACAGTTGCAACGGACTTCTTTCTTCTTTTTAATTTTTTTAGTGGTTCTTAAACCCAGAAGGTTGGAATGTTAAATGAAAATAGTTTTGAGGCACGTCTGTGATTAATTTTTTTTCTACACAATTGAACAATTAAATGAACATTTTCCAAGAGTGGCGATTCCTTCCTTTTTGTCAGGGATTGTACATCTTAGACAATTCAGTAGTGGAATTTCCCTACCATAATTTCTCTCTCCGTGCTGACCACTTGCAAGTTTTGTATTTATTTATTTTCATTTATTACAGGTACTTATATAGCGCCGTCAATGTACGCAGCTCATTAAATATATATTGTACATTCACATCAGTACCTAACCCTCAAGGGGCATATAATCTAAGGTCCCTATCTTACATTCATACATACACATACTAGGGACAGTTTAGACAGGATCCAATTAACAACGCCTATGTAAAATGGCCACAGGCAGTGTGCAGACTTAAAGCGGAGTTCCGCCCATTTTTTTCATGTTCCTTGCAACACAATGCTTGCCCACCGAACAGTCTGTTATGGCAGTTATTTGTTTTTTTTTCTAAATACCTTATTTTTCTATATGTAGTCTACACTTTCAGGCCAGGCCGCCTAGGTGATTTCGTCATTAGGCAATTGCCTAGGGCTTCTGGGATATCGCTGTCATCTATCTCAGGAACCTTCAAACTGCACTTACCTTCCTTCCAGGTATGGATTGACAGGTTGCCATAACATCAGGGTGGGAAGTTCCGGCAACACTGCCATTGTTATGGCAATCTGTAAGCAACACAGTGTGGCGCGCTGTCCTTACTGCGCAGGCGCAAAATTGGGAGGTGCATGCTGGGTATCCAGGTGCACGGAATCCCAGAAGCAAGTAGAAGCGGGCTTCAGTGCCCACACTAGTAATGGCCGCTTCCTGTCTGCTGGGATCCTGTGATGAATGTCATATTTACAAGTAAGGAGAAGAAATACACTTATAACAGTATCTTATTTATATTGGGCAACTAAATAGAATCACAGGGGTGCCTTTTGGAGAAAACTGCCAAGGAAACTGGAGCTCCACTTTAAGAACATATATATATCACCGCCAATAGAATACCGATAGGTATAAGACATGTCAGGTGGTTTAGGTCCCCAGCATCTACCAACATATGAAATATTAGTTTTACATGGAATGGACTTTAAGCTTGCTTTTCCTCATTACAATACATCCAGCAAATTCTGGTATTATATTGTATCAATTTATAGCCTCCACTGACCGAACTATACTTTATATAAAAGAATGGGATGGAGTGTAATAAACAAATTCACAAGTAGCATTCTCTGCAAAGCATTATCTGATTGGAGGAGATGGAGAGGCAGGGCAGTGAGGTCAAGATCTCCACTTTTTCCAATAAGAAAATAATCTGTATTTATTGAGAAATTTCCAGTGCATGCTCTGATAAAGCGAACAACCCCTTGTGGTTACTATGGAGCACAGCAGCTGCTCAGCACGGGATCTAGAAGATAGTGAGAATCATTATAGTGGTGGCTACTACAGTGATTCTACTCTTCCACAGAATATGTATACAAACTGGACCAATGTAACTGTACATATCTATATCTAGAATTCAGCTTTACCACTGAGAGGGGTGCTTACAATGATCCACTTTTATTCACTTATGTAAAACCTTTATCCCAAAAGGAAAAAAATGTTGGTGTATTGTTTAAAAGTGTTAGCTGGAGCTCAAATTTAATTTGTTTAGTCAAGTCCTTATAAAATCTGCATCTAAACACTGAAATCAGAGAGTCCTCCTGCGCTCTTATGTAATGTATCAAAAAAGTGTACATGCTAAAAAGCAGCTGACATCTAATCATATACCATTAGGCAACAAAACATAAATGCAATAAAAATGTAGCGCTCATTAACATCAAATATATAAATAAGTGACCACACAGTGATGAACACACGTATCAGGTCCTATGTTGGACTGTAAATGGTGAGTAATCTGAAAAGGGTGACTCCCAATCCACATGGGGATGATATATCTGTGACCCCCTGGTACCCAATAAGGGACATAAACCAATAATAAGTGAATCTCTATGATGGGATCAGAGAAATAGCCTCAGTGTAAATAAAACAATAGTAATGGCAAAAACAATAATAACAAAACAGTTCAATAATCAGTGTCGCATTCCTTCTGGTCATGCACAAAGGAGGAATGTGGGTGAACAAACACACCCCGGATGTGATCCCAAAATGGCTGCAATGGCCTCTCCACCCTGCGACACTGTGTGGTCACTTATTTATATATTTGATTTTAATGAGCGCCACATCATTTTTATTGCATTTATGCATCTAAACACTACCCTTCCCACAGACGGACAATGCTGTTGTCCAAAAGGTGTCTCTGTTGTTCCTCCATCCAGACTGGAAACAGCCTAATACAGGAAATATGTTACTGGCATATGCAGGTGAAAATAAAATAAAAAATAGCCTAAAAAAAAAAAGAAAACTGATCCAGCCACCACATTTAACCCCTTGGCTCCAATGCAACACAAATATGTGGCCTCACAGAACTGGGCTTTTTTTCATGGGGGCTTCATATTAACACAAAGACTGGGGCGTCACTGAGAGCCTCAGGTCCCAATCCAACAATCGGGACCTGGGACTCCCAAATTCTGGGTCACTATCGCTGTGATAGCCTCTGATTGGCTATCACAGTGATCAGTCACTGTGAAGCTCACCCTCCCTTTTTTTTTTCTCCTATCTGAAAGGAGGACAGAGATACGTTTTTTTTTCTCTCTGCGAGGACAGAGAAAGAAATACAAACTGTTTGTAAAAAAAATCAAATAAAAATAAATATTAAAAAAAATAGAAAAAATACCTAGATCAAGGTTTGATTTAGTTCAGTGACAGGGTTAGTGTTTGGGTCAAGATCAGGATCAAAAGGTCAAAGCCAAATAGGCTTCAAAAAATATTTTATTTTTAATTTTTTAAAATTGGTGTCAGTGTGTTTTAGGTAAAAAAAATAAAAAAATGCGCACTATTGTTTCTGGACTGTACTACGGGTACAAACAAAATACACATACGGTATCGCTGCGATCGTCAAGAGCTAGAAAATTTATTTTGGGTTCTTTGGTGGTAGGTTTTGATAGTAACAAGAAACACAGCTAAATTTAAAAAAAAAAAAGATTTTTTTTTTACTATTTTGGGGCAGTTTTCCTTTGATAATAACAAAAATAAATAAGGGGATTTCCATTACCATTTACCACCAAATGAAAGCCCAATTTGTCCTGAAAAAAAAAGAAAAAAAAAGAAAAAAAAAAAAAAAAAAAAAAAAAAGGTATAATCCACCTGGATGATGTACAAAGTAGTTGTGATATGTACGGTTTTACTAACAAATGTCAAAGTTGTAAAATTTTACTTAGGCTTTAAGATTTCTTTTACTTTTAGGCATGAAGGGTTAAGGATTGGAAAGCTGCAACATGTTACCATTTATGCTTCTGGGCTTAAAGTGCTATAAATATTGCTTCTATCAAACAGTCTGCCAACACTTTATATGTTTTATTTTAAATTTATCATAAGACACATAGAACAGAAAAATATAAATAATTAGTATTGCAACAAAACTAAAAGAATATTATGTAAAAGATGTGGGGTTAGGGAATGGCAATCCACATGAAGCCTATATAGTGTTTTAGTGCATCTTCAGTTTTTCATTGGAGTTGAACTGATCTTTGTGGTCTTCTTAAGATGGTGATAGTTTGGTAGAATCTTCATCAGGAAGTCCAGCTGAAGAGTTTGTGGCTGCATTGTTCAAAAGGAAAATAATAAATGTGACTGTATAAAATATTACTGTCAATGTGTTTAAAAGGCATTAGGCTCAATTCATAAAACGAAGAAACCAGGATAAGAATTTGAAAAAAGAAAGTGAAAATTATTTTCAGTTGACTCAAATAAAAAGTTGATGAGACTAAAGCTTTCTCAAATAAGCATCTTCTCTATAAATGATACAAAATAATAGAAAATAAACTAGAGATTTAACTTCCCACCGTAAGCACCACTTGGCACTTTGATATACTGTAGGTCTAGAACATATGCTGTCTGCAGAGAGGGACACACCATAGAAGCTAACAGGTTTGCAAATGCAGACTCCAAAGAATCTAAAGGGACTGCTATTATAGAAAAGCAATACCCATATGCAAACAGGGCATGGGACAAAGCTGCTTCACTGCAAAGTGGTGTACAGTGGAAGGTGCTGGCTGAGGCCATCCCCTCACCACAATGGACATCTGCTTCTTTATTATTGTTTTTGAAGCCCAACTCAGGACCCACCACAGGCTTTTTTATGTTTCTTAAAGCTTTTTTTATGTGTAAAAAGAAGGATATAGTGAGTGCTCAGGGAGAAAAAAAAAAAATCACAGCTGCTAGCACAAAAAGAACAACCCACGTTTATCCTCACAAACATATAATGAAAAGAGTGCAACGCTATAGTGAACAACATGGGTGACGTGAAAAATGATAAAACAATGAGTGACTTGTGTGAGAAAATTATTAGTGCATAATTAACAAAATATGAACAATCTCTTATGTATAGTGTCCAAAAATTGTAAATAAACGTGACATCAAGTGATGAGTGAATCCGTGACAAATCTTCCTCCTAATGCACTCACCAGAAACATGTAATGAATGCGCATTCAAAGTAGAAAAACTCCTCCAGCAGGTCAACCTAATCCACTGCCAGGTACAGGTAAAAGGTATGCACAGCTTATATTCAACAACGACAGCTGGTTCCCCCAAAAGGTGGCTCGATTCTCGGAAGTAAAATGGCCCAACCTTGAAGGAAACCGCTCACAAAAGAGCCAAAAGAAAACCACTAATGATGCAGTAAATTTTATTAAAATATGAAGAAGCATCCACGTGGACCATAAACAACTGTAATCCACTTACAAAGATGGCCGCCGGACCATCGTATGGACGCGGCGGCACGATGTCAGCACGTAGGCTCCTCTCTGATGCTTTTCGTGAACATGCACGTTGTCAAAGGGATCCCTTTGACAACGTGCATGTGCACGAAACGCATCAGAGAGGAGCCTACGTGCTGACATCACGGCGCTGGTTGGATGCGGTTGACCTGCTGGAGGAGTTTTTCTACTTTTGAATGCGCATTCATTACATGTTTCTGGTGAGTGCATTAGGAGGAAGATTTGTCACGGATTCACTCATCACTCGATGTCACGTTTATTTACAATTTTTGGACACTATACATAAGAGATTGATTGTTCATATTATTTTGTTAATCATGCACTAATAATTTTCTCACGCAAGTCACTCATTGTTTTATCCATTTTTCAGGTCACCCATTCACTATAGCGCTGCACTATTTTTTCATTAAGTTTAATTTAACTTACCCTTCCCAGAAGTCACAGCCCAGTCATGTGATGCTGCAGGGTCCTATTCCTATTCTTCAGGTGGTCCACAATAACACAGAGAGCAGAGCTGATGTGACAAAGTTAGTGCTGCTCCCTTCATCATTATACTGTGAGTGTAGGCCGCAACAGTCATGCTGCCTAAGGGGTGTGTGTCTGATTTGGAGGGGATCAATTAAGCCCTAATTTGACAGTATGTGGTCTTTCGGGTTGAATGACGGTTGGTATCTTTCAACCTGGCAGAGTAAAGACATCCAGTGGTGAAAAGGGATAACTATGGGGCACATCATTGGACAGGAAGTGAGTATTGCAACCAGAGCTGCTTTTTTATGTAAAAACACTTGCTGGGGAACATTTTTAAAAAATGGTTGGAGTTGAGGTTTAATGCTGAAGTTCTCCAGTTGCAGTATAAAACTGCATATGGACTAAAAGCTATACTAATACCCTAGTGCCTGCACCTTTGAAACACAAGTCAGCCACCCATAGATTGGAATATTCAAATAATCCTAAAGTTCACAAGCACATTCAAAATAATAATAGGGTTCTGTGAGGTTCATACTGACCTGTGGACGCTCAGTTTGTACTCTGCGTAGACAGTCAGATCCATATATGACCGTGTTCTCCGGAATAACCTCACAAGTGTCCACCTGACAGCACGCACCAATGATGCAACCACTGGTCAGAATTACGTTCCTGCCAACAAATGCTATCAACACAAACACAGGTAAGAGACTGTTCAATGAACACTATTGATGCCACAAATAAAGACATTTTAATAAAACAACCATGGCTGTATTATTGTAGGAGTGGAAAATGTTGTTTTATTAATAAAAATAATGATTTTCACATAAGTTTCTTAGTGTGTATAAAAACCTTTAACAAATTCGATTTACAGTTTACATAGCAGGACTTCTTATAAGGAATGTTTTTATAGAAATTTCACAGAGCAATCCCTTCTAATTTCATGCCCAAAGATAAGGGACAGAACATTTGAATTATTTACTATAAATTTTTAAACAGTACTCCTAATACTTACCTGACCCCCATCGTGATCCAGCAATATGCACGAGGGCCTCAGCTCTCCGGGAACTCTCCCTCCTCATCTGCTGATACAGCAGCGGAAGTCATTGGCTTCTGCTACTGTCAATCATAGCCAGTGAGCCAATGAATAGAGAGTGGGGACAGCGCCAAGCCACGGCTGTGTGTGTGAATAGACACACAGCGCAGAGGCTCGGGTACGAGGTTGCTTGGGTGCCCCCATAGCAAGCTGCCTGCTCTCTGGGCACTCAGCAGGGGACAGGAGTGTCAGGCTGGAGCGCCAGAGCTAGGTAGGAGAGATGCACCATGGTGATCTGACCAGGAGAGGGAGCGGGCCCTGTCAAAACCAGGTACCTGCTCCCCCCACCAAGAATCTTGGAGACCAAGGCAGTGGAGTTTGAGAAGGGGCAGGTAGTCAACCGTATCAAAGGTCGCCACCCCACCAAAAAGTGCCAAAAATAGCGGAGGAGGGCATAATGCAGAATTTGCCCTTTAGAGTGAAGTTCCACTTTAACCACTTGCCTACTGGGCAAGAGATGTTACAGAGATGAAATCTACAAGCTTTTGACAGCGATTGTATTTGGGGCTGAAAGAATAGGTCAAAGTCTAGGATTACATCTTAAACTTTGGCATGAACTTTGGGACTGCATTATTGATCTTGATGGAAAAGTCATGGAAAGGGGGGGGGGGGGGGGGTGTTATTATCAGCTTGGTTTTAGAGAGATTTAGTTAGAGTAAGTGGTTTGACATCCATGCTAATATGTCAGTCAGTAAGTTAGTAATGCAAGAGAAGACTGAAGGGGTGAGGTGAAAAGTAAAGAGATAGATTTGGGTGTCATTGGCATAGAGGTGGTATTTAAAGCTGTGAGAGGTTATCTAGTGACTAAAAGAGGAGGTGTAGATAGAGAAGAGGTCCAAGAACAGAGTCTTGGGGGACCCCTACAAAAATAGAAAGTGGAGAGGAGGAGTTATAGGCAACACTGAAGGAGCACTGTGATAGATAGGAGAACCACGATAGAGCAGAATCTTGGAGACCAAGGCAGTGGAGTTTGAGAAGGGGCAGGTAGTCAACCGTATCAAGAGACGTCTAGCAGTAAGAGTATTGAGTAGTGACCATTGGTTTTAGCAGTTAGTAAATCGTTAGTGAGTTGTAGTAGGGTAGTTTCTGTGGTGTGCTGCAAGTGAAAGCTAGACTGTAAGGGGTCAAGAAGGTTGTTTTCATTGGGTTAGGAGCTAAGACAGTTGTAGACAGGGCGTATTTGCCGCAAGGCAAACAAGGAGTTTGCCTAGAGCGGCACTTTTTAGGGGGGCGGCAACGCGGTCCCCCCTTTCTCACGGAAGGGACACTTAGTATAGGGGCGGGCTGCTGTACCTTACCTGGGTCCGCGACTCCGTGTCCCAGTCCCACGTCGATCTGGTCCACGAGGCGCTGCTGGAGGAGGGGTAGAGAGGTTGTCAGGTCAGCAGGTCCGATGTCCTCAGTTCCCTGGATCACGATGTGTGGGCGGGATCACATGCGCCCCTGTCATCTGGCCACACCCCCGGGATCACTCAACAGCCTATGGCAGCTGGTCCCTCACAAAGCTCCGCCTCCTCGCTGGTGATAGGCCGCCGAAACTGTAGCTCAGGAAAGGCAAACAGGCAGCCAATCACTGGAGAGGAGGCGGAGCTTGGAGAGGAGGAGCTGAGCGGCAGCGCAAAGATCAAAGAAGATCGAGTGAGGGAGAAGGAAGACAGCTAACAGATAAGTGTCTGTGCCTTGCAGATGATGCTGCTGCAGACAGGTACAGTGGGGCAAAAAAGTATTTAGTAAGCCACCAATTGTGCAAGTTCTCCCACTTAAAAAGATGAGAGAGGCCTGTAATTGGCATCATAGGTAGACCTCAACTATGAGAGACAAAATGAGAAAAAAAATCCAGACAATCACATTGGCTGATTTGGAAAGAATTTATTTGCAAATTATCTTGGAAAATAAGTATTTGGTCAATATCAAAAGTTCATCTCAATACTTTGTTATATATCCTTTGTTGGCAATGACAGAGGTCAAACGTTTCCTGTAAGTCTTCACAAGGTTGGCACACACTGTTGCTGGTATGTTGGCCCATTCCTCCATGCAGATCTCCTCTAGAGCAATGATGTTTTGGGGCTGTTGCTGGGCAACACGGACTTTCAACTCCCTTCAAAGGTTTTCTATGGGGTTGAGATCTGGAGACTGGCTAGGCCACTCCAGGACCTTGAAATGCTTCTTATGAAGCCACTCCTTCGTTACCCGGGCAGTATGTTTGGGATCATTGTCATGTTGGAAGACCCAGCCACGTTTCATCTTCAATGCCCTTGCTGATGAAAGGAGGTTTGCACTCAAAATCTCACGATACATGGCCCCATTCATTCTGTCCTGTACATGGATCAGTCATCCTGGTCCCTTTGCGGAGAAACAGCCCCAAAGCATGATGTTGCCACCCCCATGCTTCACAGTAGGTATGGTGTTCTTTGGATGCAACTCAGCATTCTCTCTCCTCCAAACGCGACGAGTTGTGTTTCTACCAAACAGTTCTATTTTGGTTTCATCTGACCATATGACATTCTCCCAATCCTCTTCTGGATCATCCAAATGCTCTCTAGCAAACTTCAGACGGGCCCGGACATGTACTGGCTTAAGCAGGGGGACACATCTAGCACTGCAGGATCTGAGTCCCTGGTGGCATAGTGTGTTACTGATGGTAGCCTTTGTAACATTGGTCCCAGCTCTCTGCAGGTCATTCACTAGGTCCCCTCGTGTGGTCCTGGGATTTTTGCTCACCGTTCTTGTGATCATTTTGACCCCACGGGGTGAGATCTTGCGTGGAGCCCTAGATCAAGGGAGATTATCAGTGGTCTTGTATGTCTTCCATTTTCGAATTATTGCTCTCACAGTTGTTTCGTTCACACCAAGCTGCTTGCCTATTGCAGATTCAGTCTTCCCAGCCTGGTGCAGGTCTACAATTTTGTTTCTGGTGTCCTTCGACAGCTCTTTAGTCTTCACCACAGTGGAGTTTGGAGTGTGACTGTTTGAACTTGTTATCAGTATAAAAGACACCTGTCCACAACCTCAAACAGGTGCCATTGATACAGGTAATGAGTGCAGGACAGAGGAGCCTCTTAAAGAAGAAGGTACAGGTCTGTGAGAGCCAGAAATCTTGCTTGTTTGTAGGTGACCAAATACTTATTTTCCACCAAAATTTGCAAATAAATTCTTTCCAAATCAGCCAATGTGATTGTCTGGATTTTTTTCTCATTTTGTCTCTCATAGTTGAGGTCTACCTATGATGCCAATTACAGGCCTCTCTCATCTTTTTAAGTGGGAGAACTTGCACAATTAGTGGCTGACTAAATACTTTTTTGCCCAACTGTATGCTGGCTGTGGATGGGAGAGGGAGCGAGCCCAGGCTAGAGCAGGGGTCAGCAAGGTAAGTATCATTGGTGTCAGAGGGAGGAATAGTGCCCCATCATTGGTGTCACTAATACCAATAATGGGGCACTATTCCCCCCACTGACACCAATGATGGGGCACTATTCCCCCCCACTCTCCCCACGGACACCAACGATGGGGCACTATCCCCCCCCCCCCCACTGGCACCAACGATGGGGCACTATCCCCCCCCCCACTGACACCAACGATGGGGCACTATCCCCCTTCCCACTGACACCAACGATGGGGCACTATTCCTCCCGCTGATAACAAAGATGAGGCACTATTCCTTCCAATGAAACCAACGATAGGGTACTATTCCTCCCACTGCTACCAACGATGGGGCACTATTCCTCCCACTGCTACCAACGATGGGGCACTATTCCTCCCACTGCTACCAACGATGGGGCACTAGTCCTCCCACTGCTACCAACGATGGGGCACTAGTCCTCCCACACTGACACTAATGATGGGGCACCATCGTTGGTGGCAGTGGGAGGAATAGTGCCCCATCATTGGTGTCAGTGGGAGGAATAGTGCCCCATCGTTGGTGTCAGCGGGAGGAATAGTGCCCCATAATTAGTGCCAGTGTGGAGGTAATAGTACCCCCTCATAGGTGTCAGAGGGAGGAATAGTGCCCCATCATTGGTGTCACTAATACCAATGATGGGGCACTATTCCCCCCACTGACACCAACGATGGGGCACTATTCCTCCCCCCACTGACACCAACGATGGGACACTATCCCCCCCCCCCCACATGCACCAACGATGGGGCACTATCCCCCCCCCCCCCACTGACACCAACGATGGGGCACTATTCCTCTCACTGCTACCAACGATGGGGCACTATTCCTCCCACTGCTACCAACGATGGGGCACTATTCCTCCCACTGCTACCAACGATGGGGCACTATTCCTCCCACTGCTACCAACGATGGGGCACTATTCCTCCCACTGCTACCAACGATGGGGCACTATTCCTCCCACTGCTACCAACGATGGGGCACTATTCCTCCCACTGCTACCAACGATGGGGCACTATTCCTCCCACTGCTACCAACGATGGGGCACTATTCCTCCCACTGCTACCAACGATGGGGCACTATTCCTCCCACTGCTACCAACGATGGGGCACTATTCCTCCCACTGCTACCAATGATGGGGCACTATTCCTTCCCCCACTGACACCAACGATGGGTCACTATTCCTCTCACTGATACAAATGATGGGGCACTATTCCTCCCACACTGACACTAATGATGTGGCACCATCGTTGGTGTCAGTGGGAGGAATAGTGCCCCATCATCGGTGTCAGTGGGAGGAATAGTGCCCCATAATTAGTGCCAGTGTGGAGGTAATAGTACCCCCTCATTGGTGTCAGTGGGAGGAATAGCGCCCCATCGTTGGTGTCAGTGGGAGGAATAGTGCCCCATCGTTGGTGTCAGTGGGAGGAATAGTGCCCCATCATTGTGTCAGTGGGAGGAATAGTGCCCCATCATTGGTGTCAGTGAGAGGAATAGTGCCCCATCATTGGTGTCAGTGAGAGGAATAGTGCCCCATCATTGGTGTCAGTGAGAGGAATAGTGCCCCTTCATTGTCAGTGAGAGGAATAGTGCCCCACTGTTGTTGTCAGTGGGCAGAGCTCTAATAGGAAAAGGTGGAGCCTGAATAGGAAGGGGTGGAGTTTACAGATGAAGGGGTGGATCTTAAACTGGAGGGGGTGGGACAAATTTAGATCGGGGGGGTGCCCGATTTTAGTCTTGCCTAGGGCAGTACGAAACCAAAATACACCACTGGTTGTAGACCAAGCATTCTTATTGTTTAGAGGGGAATGGGAGCAACAACATAGGTCTGAAAGAGGAGTATGGGAAAAGTTATCTTTTACAAATCATAGGTTGATGCTGCATCTGTCCATTGCCAGCTCTAAGAGTGAGAACTCAGCAATCACATGACTGCTGATTGCTGAATTCTAACAGGAGTGCTGGGCTGTGGGGAAGGGGGGTGAAGTGGCTGGCTCAGGCTCTCAGTAAACTGCTGAGAGGCTGAACCAGGTGCTTTTCCAGACTCTGGGGTGGATCCCAGCTTTAAAGTCAGGATCCTACCCCATCCTGGACCAGCTGAGTGACATCAGCTGACAATGGGCTTCAGCCTGCTGTCAGCTGAAAACGAGTCACCGTAGTGCAGAACAAACTGAACTCCTGTGATCCACAGGAGAAGTACAGCCAAAAGAGCTTTGACTGTACTTCTCCTTTAAGTTGTTCAGGTTGGTGGTGTCCAGAGAGGGCTTTTTTAGGTATGGGGGTGATCTGTGTATGCTTTAGAGGGGAGGGAAAGGTGCCAGTAGATAGGGAGAGATTGAAGATGTGAGTGACAGAGCATAGGATAGAATAAGAAGGTGACCGTAATAATTGTGAGGGAACAGGATCCAGAGGACATTGAAGATAGCATTTCTAATTTGTTTCTAAAGAATATAGGCATGTCCCAAATTTAACCCAAGCCTCCCTCTCTCCCCCTCTACAACATGGTCCAACAGTCATTGTTCCACGTTAGCAAGAAACAGCTTTTATTACTTCCAGTGACATCATTATCAGGTTTGTAAAATTCAAGACAGCTGGGAGAAGAATAACTAAGGACGTGGAGAGGGACATATTGGGTCTGAACTCAGGCAGGGCTGACAACACTGCTTGAGATATCAGTGCAGCAGAGGCAACTTTGTCAGCCCATAACAAGAAGGTAAAAGCTCACAGGATTTCTGCAAAAATTACCAGGTATTTTTCAGCACCTGCAGCAAGGGATAAAATATGGGCAATTTGTGCATGAATTGCATATTTTTTTCTTTTTTTTTTCTAAACATACACTTTAAAAGGTAAAAAACTAGTTGTCTCTGGTTGCTAATTTAACTGGCTGCATGCTTTGCTGGGTCATAGACTGAGAAAGCACTGAAACCAGAGGATCACCAAGACTGCCAGGCAACTAGCATTTTCAGGAGTTCAGTGATGGCAGTCTACTTTCATCTCACAAGTGAGAATTCCTTTAACCAAGCCATTAACTTGAAACAAATGTACAGATTGGAGGGTCTCACTTCACTGCTCAAAGCTTATTCTGGGTCAAAAACAAGTTAGCAATGGCAACTCTTTATCTATCCTAAAAGGTTTCCTTTAGATGGACATTTATTAGGAGTCACTCTAAATTATAGAGTTGTTGCAACATCCATTTTTGAACAGTATTTATTGTGATAAATTACCACTATATTTAAATATACATGCAGTTTCAGCTAATATTGTTTCCACATAGAGGTTTCAGAAGTATTCTGAACTACAGATAAAATTGTGACCATGTGGATGGTAATTTTCCTGCATACAGCAGACTTCCTGCTATTATTCTTATTAAATGATTTGATAACATAGCACATGCACACTGCTACATGGTCAATGGTACAAGTATCAGAAACAACATATGTTCTGATGAGGTATGGGAAATTGTGTATACGTCTGAAAATCTAATCAGGCTCCCAATCACATTTCATAGTCTGCATTGGCTCCACGTTCTGCTTATTCTAAAAATGTCCATATAATGAGAGCTATATATTATCAGACCTACTTTTCAAGTTACATTTCCACAGTGTAATATTGTACAAAGATTGCTCAGGAATTTCCGTGCCATTATGGTACTGTGATTACAGCATTTACATTGATGAATTTTTTCCAAACTTCCTGCTCTTTGTCTGAACAAAGTTTGTTAAATGAATGGTAAGTGCATTTTCCTTCTTAAAGCAACCCTGCCACGATAAAAAAAAATCCTATTGCAATATATTTTCAGTATAAAGGAACTCTTATGCTCACTCCTCTCTCAGCTTATGTTTTCTGCCCCCCCTTTATTCCAGCACTGTAGCCTCTGTCAGTCTCTTCAGCGTTCACCAATTCTGGGAGCGCCGGACACCTGTGTCCCCCACTACATGCTGTGGTTCCTTCCTCCGACACCTATGTCACTCTAGGACACAGCAATGGTAGTGGGGTTGAGGGTGGAACCACAGTGCGCTGCAGGATACACAGTCATCCAACAATCCTGGAAGGGTAGAAAACTGAAAAGACTTGTGAAAGCTGCAGTGCTGAGATGGAGGGAAAGCAGGAAAACACAGTCCACTAAAGATAATTATAATAGCTCTTATCTTGCAAGAACCTAGCAATTTTTTTTTTTCCTGACGGGTTGCTTTAGAACAAAGTTTGTGATATTTTATTGATGGCAGTAGCCACTCTGGGAGAAAAAATTATTTTGTCAAGATGGAAATAGTTAAGCGGATAAGTTCACCTTTGGGAACATGTTTCACCCATTTTTAGGGCCTGGAGCCCTTTGCTGCATCTAGCGACACCTAGCTTGGGACCTTCTCCCCCACAAGCTGTCACTATTTGTATTTTAAAAAGCGGCTGTGCAAGGTTCTGCTCACTCGGCTATGCTATTCATTCACAGAATTCTTTGTGGCTGTTGGCTTGTAGTTCTCAATGAACCACCATGGCACTGTTGAGCACTGTGGTAGTTCATGGCCTCTTCCGATCAGTGTGTATCGGCCTGCCCATATGATGTATGAGCAGACATATACACTGTCAAGTCTGCAGGAGTCCTGCATAGCACCCGTGATCTACTTATCGCGGGTGTAATGCTCTCTAGGCTTCAAGTAAAAAAAAAAAAAAAAAAAAAAAAAAAAAATATATATATAGATAGATAGAGAGAGGGGGGGGGGAAGA
Organism: Staurois parvus; assembly: GCF_062004578.1. Classification (NCBI taxonomy): domain Eukaryota; kingdom Metazoa; phylum Chordata; class Amphibia; order Anura; family Ranidae; genus Staurois; species Staurois parvus. The sequence goes on from NW_028317882.1 coordinate 2,025,890, forward strand.
GGAGAGAGAGAACATTTTCTACCTGCAAAAAGATGTGCATTTTATTATGGTTTTTTTATATAAAGGTGAACTTATCCTTTAAGAATAAAAATAATAGAAAAACGATGGCCTTACACCAGCAGATTTAGACTGCCAGGTAGCGCTTTTGTTAGGTAGGTCATACAGATGCATTATGCTGATCCCTTGCAAAGTATCTAGACTATGGGGACAGCAAAAGAATAGATCATACAGTAACTACATACGATAGCATCCATATAAAACACCTTTATTATGCCTATCATTTGATTTAATATACAATATGTCACTAGGTTAAATTCAAGTAAAGCTTTGGTTTTGCTCGGCCCTAACTTTTAGACAAAGACAGCAACAAGAAGGCTCTCTTCCAGAGTGGAGGATTTTTTGTTTTTGGGTTGTGCGGGAAGTTGATTGTTGCAGACTGCTTGCCTGCTTCGGCATCCATCTACAGTGCAGGACTTTGTACAAACATTTCTTCAGGCAGTGGGGATGCCAAAGCAGAGCGTGAAAGTCAGCCAAGTGAGAAGGTGTCTGGATCAAGCAGGTCAGTAGATCTGCAGGTTTTAAAAAGGCTATATGTATGTACAATTGTGTTCAAAATAATAGAAGTCAGACATCACTAACCTGATCAATCACTGTTTTTGGTAGAAATGATATTTCTACATGGCAAATAATTTACTAGCAGGTGTAGTAGAGTAATAGAAATCCAACAGACCCAACAATCATGACATGCATGTTGCTGATTCTGTGTAATTGAATCACTAATTGAAAGGGGCATGTTCAAAATAATAGCAGTGTGGAGTTCTATTAGTGAGGTCATTCATTCTTTGAAAAACAGGTGGCAATTATTGCCCTTATTTAAGGAAGGAAGGAAGGAAGGCAGCAAATGTTGTCCATGCTGGTTACAGTGCATTTCTCTCTGAAATTCTGAGGAAAATGGGTCGTTCCAGACATTGTTCAGAAGAACAGCGTACCTTGATTAAAAAGTTGATTGGAGAGGGGAAAACATATAAAGAAGTGCAGAAAATGATAGGCTGCTCAGCTAAAATGATCGCAAATGCTTTAAATCGGCAACCAAAACCTGAAAGACATGGAAGAAAGCGAAAAACTACCATTCGAATGGATAGAAGAATAGACAAAATGGCAAGGACTCAGCCAACAATCAGCTCCAGGAAGATGAAAGAAGGTCTAAAGTTACCTGTGAGTACTGTTACAATTAGAAGACACCTATGTGAAGCCAAGCTATCTGCAAGAAGCCCCGCAAAGTCCCACTGTTGAAAAAAAAGACGTGCTGAAGAGGTTACAATTTGCCAAGGAGCACATTGACTGGCCTAAAGAGAAATGGCGCAACATTTTGTGGACTGATGAAAGTAAGATTGTTCTTTTTGTGTCTAGTGGCCGGAGACAGTTTGTCAGACGACCCCCAAACACTGAATTCAAGCCACAGTACACTGTGAAGACAGTGAAGCATGGTGGTGCAAGCATCATGATATGGGGATGTTTCTCATACTACGGTGTTGGGCCTATTTATCGCATACCAGGGATCATGGATCGGTTTGAATAAATCAGAATACTTGAAGAGGTCATGCTGCCTTATGCTGAAGAGGAAATGCCCTTGAAATGGGTGTTCCAACAAGACAACCACCCCAAACACACCAGTAAACGTGCAACATCTTAGTTCCAGACCAACAAGATTGACGTTATGGAGTGGCCAGCCCAATCCCCGGATCTTAATCCAATAGAAAACTTGTGGGGTGACATCAAAAATGCAGTTTCTGAGGCAAAACCAAGAAATAGAGAAGAACTGTGGAATGTAGTCCAATCATCCTGGGCTGGAATACCTGTTCACAGGTGCCAGAAGTTGGTTGACTCCATGCAACACAGATGTACTGCAGTTCTCAGAAACAGTGCTTATACAACTAAATATTAATTAAGTGATTCAAAGGAAAGCAAAATCTTCAAACATTTTTCAGTTTATATAGTGAATGTTTGACTTTGTAAGGAAGAATACAAACACTGCTATTTTTTTGAACAGTCTAATATTCACTTTTCTTCAATATTTTTAGAGGAACAACACAAATTTGATATATTTTTCTTCATGTTTTGATTTGGAATAGAATGTGTAGTGTTCCCAATGTATTTGTGTGTATGGAAATAAAAGCTATTAGAAGGATTTTGAGCTTTAGTCACTTTTTTCAACACACTGCTATTATTTTGAACACAACTGTATGTATGTATGCATGCATGCATACATGTCTAAATGCTTTCATGTGTATGTATGTCTGTAGGTTACTTTTGATCCTGACCCCTACACACTGTACTGCCAGAATTGCTTTTCTAAGCTAGCAGGTGCTTTTTCAAGGCATGTACACACTAGCGGTAAGGAATGCCGCTCCTCTGAAAAGCAATTCATGCTCGAATTGGTTTTGACAGGCGGTGAGCAGGCGATATGTCACCTCCTCACTGTCTGCTTTAACCCCTTTAATGCAGCATCACTGTGCTGCAACCACATGCAGTGTATGTAGTTGCAGGGTGGTTGCAGCGAGGCCCCATTCATCAGTAATGCCCTTCGAATGCAACAGGGGGTATAATTCCTGCCATAATCACAAAGCATCGTGGCTACAGCATGTGTACAACCCTGGCTGCTACCTCTGCAGGTAAAGGGAGGGAAGATGGGGTGGTAAAAATGTGGCTCAATTCCCCCCAACCTGCCGTGTAAATGAGCTGTTAGGCCAAGTTCACACTATAGCAGTTCCTCTGCAAACTGCGTTTGCTTGAGCACGACTGCTCATTCATTTGAATGGGCTGCTGTGCCTGCAATTCATTAAGAAAAAATGTTTTTTTGAACTGCAGGAAATCGCATAGTGAAAGTGCCATGCAATTTCACAGCGGTTCCCACATCTGAAAGGCACCGCATATTTAGATGCATGGGGGTGCCGTTAACAATATATGGCAATCCCATGCGTCTGTAAAGATCAGCGCACTTTAGTTGTGGGTGCGGTAACAGCTGCGATTGCTGCACCCGCATTAGTATGAACCTAGCCTTAGACTGGGGTGCCTTGAGATTGAATATGCTTTCAAAAGGGCATCTTAACTTGAAAAGGTTAAGAAACACTGGCTTAAAAGGCTCATGGAGGGAAACTTTCCACACGTAAGAGTCATAGCTGTTGCGCACAGACGCCCATAGAACCATTGTACCTTTTTGTATATATCACAAATACATTTGGCTGTGCAGCTCACACAAAAAGGTAATTATTTCAGTATTTGCCAAGTCACAACAGTCATATTACAAGAAACAGAAAAGATAATATTTTAAATCAGGAGTTGGCAATCCCTGGCATGCATGCCATAAATGGCACGTGGTCGCATTCCTGTTGGCACACGAAGGAACCCTGGGAAATCCTACACATGAACAAAGCCGGCCAGCTGCTGCTCGTAGCTGGCTACCCAGGAGTGAGACCAGCTGCCCCTTTCCCGCCCACCTCATTCAGATTTCCTGCATTTAGCCAGCATAGATGCTTAGGTGATTGGTGTTCGGCCGGATCCAGGGTATGTTGCGCTTCCCCCCCATGGATGCTGTTCCCGGCCTGCTAAGTTGCTTCATCCATTCCTGCACGGGCGCTCCACAGATCTCATCCTCCCACACATAGCTGAAATCAGACTCTCTTTTACAGACTAAACCATCATCTGCACAGTATATAGATGCCTGCTATGCTGCTGCTCTCAACTGTGAAATCTCCGGATCAGAAAAGCAGCAAAGCTGGGTGGGAAGGAGGAGCTCTGATGTGTGCCCTGCCAGCACTGACCACTGTCCTCTGCCCTGCTGGCCCCATCCTCTGATCCCAGACCTCTGCCTCAATGATCCCAGACCTCTGCCCAGCTGACCCCTGTCCACTGCTTCGCTGATCCTATCCTCCGCCCTGCTGTCCTATGCTCCCCTGACCCTCGTCCTCTGCGCCGCTGACCCCAGTCCTCTACCCCACTAACCCCATCATCCGCTCTGCTGTACTATGTCCTGCTGACACCTGACCCCTGCACTGCTGAACCATGTTAGCTATTGGAAGGGCAGAAAGTACAATACAATTTAATACAGGAGGGATCAGAGGGCCCTGCTCATTTGAGCTTACAATCTAAATTCTGATGATCTGAGAAATGGGATGATCTGAGAAGTGAAGATGCAATAACTGGGCTGATCTCAAGAAGTCATTTACAGCATTTACGATTTAAAGATTCCGTTTCGTGACTGAAAAGTGCGCAGTTGACATTATTTTTAAGTAGCTAGTACTCCCGATTTCTTTGAAAACGTTTTTCGGCACACTGTGCTCAAAAGGATGCCTAATCGTTTTACATTATAAAAACAGATTACACTGGGAAAAAAAAAGTACCAACTTACCTTTTGATTCAATTACATTGTTGTCTCCAATCTTCATTGCATGAGAATCTGGATGTTGTTGTTAAGGTTTATTTAGGGGTATCATACTTTTAGAAAATAAATAAAGGAATGATCTCTTTCTACCCAATAGCTATTTTAGAGAAGACTTTCACCAAGACACAGGAATCATATTAATGTGCTCATATAACTAAATATTGAAGTAGAACTTCATGAAGATATTTTTTTAAAAGCCAAATACCTTACACTATGCTGTTCAAATACAAAAAGCAGATATAAAGATAGACTACAGCCGCTCACTTTTGTCTTCTTTGCCTTAGCAGGAACAACCAAAAAAAGCCAAATGTTCCTGTTTAAAGCAGAACTTTACCCACAACCGTTTGAGAACAATGAACATTCTTTAACAAAAAAGGGTATACATTCCACATTAATGATTCTACCAAAATTTGTGTATGCTGTAAATTGCCTCCAGCGTTATTCCCGTTTCTTCTTGGTGAAAGCTTCCATTTTGTCGAGGCCCAGAGCAGTCCCTTCTTTATTGGAAACTCTCCCCCTCTCCTTGGCCTGAAAAAGTATATGTCACTTTACGTAAGTAAATTTTGTACAGTTCCAGCCTTTTATGTATGTCTTAATTAAAGAGGAAAACCAAATTTCACAAGGAGGGAGAAAGGAGAGAAAATCAGGGAGATAAGAGAAGACACTATCCACTCCCTCAGCAGTAAATCTTTAGGCTGTCTGCTGATCGGCATCTATTGGCTCTGATTTTAGGCAAAGTGCTGAGCACAAAGAGCAACTGAGCATGTGCAGAGCTATTAGATTTTAAACAGTATAGGCACTTATTTTTAATGTTTTACATCGCTTTACCAGTAAAAGAGGCCTGAGGTGCTCTAACAGGACTTAATTGTCTTACTAAAGTTCCACTTTAAGGAATGCTCTAGCATTGCAGGTAACAGGGAGCCATTGAATGACTCCTGCAAAGTTGACTGCACTTCTGAATTCTATGCTGGGTGTTTGCTGACTAAAGTGTATTCAACTACAGTAGAAAAAAGTAGATAAATGACCTGGTTTTGCTGTCTAGCAGGTGTGCCAGGATCAAACAAGGCTCAAAGAAACTACACACACAGTGGGTAAAATAAGTATTGGACACGTCATCATGTTTCTAGGTAAAATATAATTTCTAAAGTTGCCATTGACATGAAATTTTCACCACATGTTGGTAACAACCCATGCAATCCATACATACAAAGAAACCAAAAACAAACAGATTCAGAAGTTATGTGTAATAAAATGTAACGACACAGGGAAAAAAGTATTGAACGCATAAAGAAAGGGAGGTGCAAAAAGGCATGGAAAGCCAAGACACCAGCTCAAGTCTATCAGTAAATAGAAAGTAATCCTGCCCTTGTCAATGCAAATTAAGATCAGCTGGTTCAGTCTCAATTGATGACCTATAAAAAAGGTGTCTCATTACCAAGGTTTCACAGAAGAAACATCTCATGGTGGGTAAAAGCAAAGAGATCTCTCAAGACGTTTGCAACCTTATAGTTGCAAAACATACTGATGGCATTGGTTACAGAAGGATTTCTAAACTTTTGAATGTTCAGTGAGCACTGCTGGGGCCATAATCTTGTAGTGGAAAGAACATTTCACCATAAACTGGCCACAACCAGGTGTTCCTTGCAATATTTCTGACAGAGGAATGAAAAGAATTATCAAAAGAGTTGTCCAAGGACCACTTGTGGAGAGCTTCAGAATTAGTAGGTACAATTGTTTCAAAGAAAACAATAAGTAATACACTCAGCTGTCATGGCCTGTATGCATGCTCAAGCCACCATTGCTGAAGAAAAAGCATTTAAAGTTTGTTGCATAACATTTAGACAAGCCTGTGAAATACTGGGACATAATAGTCTGGTCAGCGAGACCAAAATTGAACTCTTTGGATGCCTTAATACACACCATGTTTGGAGGTCAAACGGCACTGCACATCACCCCAAAAACACCAACTTCATATCATTGAAAGAAGGATGAATGGAAAAATGTACCAACGCATTCTGGATAAAAATCTGCTGCCATCTACCAAGATGATGAAGATGAAGATATTTTAGCAAGACAATGATCCCAAACACAAAGCCAAGGAAACTCTCAAGTGGTTTCAAAGAAAAAAAATAAAGCTGCTAGAATGGCCCAGCCAATCACCTGACTTGAATCCAATAGAAAATCTATGGAAAGAACTAAAGGTCAGCGTTCATAGAAGAGGCCCATGGAACCTTCAAGATTTGAAGACTGTTTGTGTGGAAGAACGGGCCAAAAATCACACCTGAGCAATGCATGCAACTAGTTTCTCCATACAGGAGGCGTCTTGAACGGATGTGGAGAAAAGGGTAATGTGGAGCATATTTGGTGCAGTTGCCCAAGGATACAGGTCTATTGGAGGGAAATAGCTTATTATATCCAGGAAATATGTGAGGTAAATATCCAGGGAGACCCACTGAAATGCTTATTCTATTATTTTGAGCCAAATTTGGAAGTATATAGGAATAAAGTACTGTATCATTTAATCAGTGCAGCAAAGGGTTTGATACCAAAATTCTGGTTAGTGGCAGATGCTCCGAAGAAGATGCTCCGAAGATGGTGGATTGGATAGATAGAGTGGAAGGTACTTTTAGAATGGAAGAACCGAGATGTTTAAAAAAGGATGGGAATGTTTAAAAGAATATGGAGCGAGTGGACGAATTTAAAAAACTCAGAAACTAATACAGAATTAATTAAAGTAAAGGTGGTAGCCTAAGAAGTTAGAGTGACATTAGACGGAATAACAAGATATGGAGAAATGGATACGGATAAGATTGTGACGATGTAAGGAGGGGGAGGGAGAAGGTGTGGGTTAGAGAATGTATTTATATTTTGGAAAAAGGAGAAAAGTATATTGTGGAAGATGGAATATGTTTTAATGTTTGCTGATTTACTAAATAAAAAGTTAAATAAAAAAAAAAAAGAAAAAAAAAAAAAAGGAGGTGTCTTGAAGGATTTTGTATGAAGCATTAAATAAATTTCAGTTAGCGTGTTCAATACTTTGTCGCTGTGTCACTCCATTTTATGACACATAACTTAACTTCTGAACTTATTAGCTGTGGTTTCTTTGTATATGTGGTATGCATGGGTTGTTACCAACATGTGTTGAAAATTCTAAATTTTTCATAGATAATGGTGTTAGTAAAGCAGAGATAAATGCTAGTTGCCACCCACTGTGTTCAATAACCCAATGTGTTTAATGCTTCCACAGCCATTAACTAGTAACAAGTGTGAAGAACATGACCATGTTTATCAGCATACTTGTCCCTGGCCAGAAAAGTACTGAAGCAAGAGGGTCAGTGAAGAAATGAGCATATTGAAGATATATTTGCAATGGCAGCTTCCATGTATATATATGTATATCTCATTGTATGGATTTCTCAAAAATTAAACCAGCACAAAGCCATGTGTGAGCAAAGCTCTCATCTCGTATGTACCACTACCAGCCAACAGGTGATTATCTTAAAGACAGATGACCAGCTTTATCCCCTTTTTTTTTGTTTTCTGTACAGCTACGCTACAGTACATACATAGCATAGAGAAATCGGATTACATAATAAATATTACTGAACGCCTCATAGGAGAGAAACAATCCACTCCTTCATTGACCCATCTGATTAAGTAATTTAAGCAGAGGATGCAGGCATGCAGGCAGGGCTGGGTCTTATTAGAAATATTTTCCCAATTCGGCATAATGAATGCACTGTATTATAAAATAGGGATTTTATACAACTACGTAGAAAAGACAAAAACTTCCATTAGCTAAAACTAACTGATATACATGTTTTTTCAGGCTGTCTTCCTAAAGCGGACCATACACTGTCTGAATTTCTGCCAATTCCTAGTGAAACAGTCAAATTTGCTTAGTTAGTGGCCCTGTCAGCATCCCCTCGCCCAACATCCTTTGATTAAAAAAAAAATAAAAAAAAATAAATGAAGGTGCTGAAAGGAAAAAACTTTCAGTCAAACAGTGGCTGCATCCAATCAGATGCAGCCGCTGTTCAGGTACTCTTGAGAGTCACTGCCACCAGCTGTCAGAATATAAGCACTGCAGGGGGATTTGTCCATCCGTGCTGTACAGCGTGGATGGAGGACTGTCATATTTTTCAATTAAGCCTCCAGACTGAAAGAAAAAAAAAATCTTATAGTGTAAGGCCAGCTTTAGTAAATAATAGAGAGAGTAAAGCTAACCATACACAATTAAACTGATATTGCTTAATGGATACAGCATCCAACTTCAAACACATTGTTGGTCCCGATGACCATGGGTTTAGGCTCCACGTCTTCTGAGTCAGGTGCAATATTTTCAGGATAACTGTAAGGAAAAAAAAAAAAAAAAAAAAAAGGGAAGAGAAGACTATGTTTAGATACTGCCATCTAGGAAAAAATTGACCCAACAGCAAGGGAAAAATTAATTGTTATTTTATCTATCACAAGAGATGGCAACGATGATAGGGGAATTTATCAAAACTAGAACAGACAGAATCTGGAGCAGCTGTGCATGGCAACCGATCAGCAACTTACAGTGCCTTGAAAAAGTATTCATACCCCTTGAAATTTCCATATTTTCCCATGTTGCAACCAAAAATGTAAATGGATTTTATTGGTATTTTATGTGATAGACCAACACAAAGTGGCACATAATTGTGAAGTGGAAGGAAAATGAGAAATGGTTTTCAAAATTTTTTACAAATAATTATCTTAAAAGTGTGGTGTGCATTTGTATTCATCCCCCCAGTCAATACTTTGTAGAACCACCTTTTGCTGCAATTACAGCTGTAAGTCTTTTTGGGTATGTCTCTACCAGCTTTGAACATCTAGAGAGTTAAATTTTTGCCCATTCTTCTTTGCAAAATAGCTCAAGCTCTGTCAGATTGGATGGAGAGTATCTGTGAACAGCAATTTTCAAGTCTTGCTACAGATTCTCAATTGGATTTAGGTCTGGACTTTGACTGGGCCATTCTAACAGATGAATATGCTTTGATCTAAACCATTCCATTGTAGCTCTGGCTGTATGTTTACGGTCATTGTCCTGCTGGAAGGTGAACCTCCACCCCAGTCTCAAGCCTTTTGCAGACTAACAGGTTTTCTTCTAAGATTGCCCTGTATTTGGCTCCATCCATCTTCCCATCAACTCTGACCAGCTTCTCTGTCCCTGCTGAAGAAAAGCAATCCCACAACATGATGCTGCCACCACCACCATGTTTCCCAGTGTGGATGGTGTGTTCAGGGTGATGTGCAGTGTTAGTTTTCTGCCACACATAGCGTTTTGCTTTTAGGCCAAAAAGTTAAATTTTGGTCTCATCTGACCAGAGCTCCTTCTTCCACATATTTGCTGTGTCCCCCACATGGCTTCTCCCAAACTGCAAACAGGACTTCTTATGATTTTCTTTCAACAATGGCTTTCTTCTTAACACTCTTCCATAAAAGGCCAGATTTGTGGAGTGCACGACTAATAGTTGTCCTGTGGACAGATTCTCCCACCAGAGTTGTGGATCTCTGCAGCTCCTTCAGAGTTACCATGGCCCTCTTAGCTGCTTCTCTGATGAATGCTCTCCTTGCCCGGCCTGTCAGTTTAGGTGGACGGTCATGTCTTGGTAGGTTTGCAGCTGTGCCATACTCTTTCCATTTTTGAATGATGGATTGAACAGTGATATGTTTAAAGCATGGGATATTTTATTATAACCTAACCCTGCTTTAAACTTATCCACAACTTTATCCCTGACCTGTCTGGTGCGTTTTCCTTGGCCTTCATGATGCTGTTTGTTCACTAATGCTCTCTAACAACCTCTGAGGGCTTCACAGAACAGCTGTATTTATATTGAGATTAAATTACACACAGGTGTACAGGTTACTAATTAAGTGACTTCTGAAGACAATTGGTTCCACTAGATTTTAGTTAGAGGTAGCAGAGTAAAGGGGGCTGAATACAAATGCACGTCACACTTTTCAGATATTTGTAAAAAATTTTGAAAACATTTATCATTTTCCTTCCACTTCACAATTATGTGCCACTTTGTGTTGATCTATCACATAAAATCCCAATAAAATACATTTTATGTTTTTGGTGACATGACAAAATGTGGAAAATTTCAAGGGGTATGAATACTTTTTCCAGGCACAGTATCTTCAGCTTGTTTAGCTAACGTTTGAAAATGAAAGATAAAAGCTGACTGGTTGCTATGCACAGCTGCTCCAGATTCTGGTTGCTCCAGTTTTACAGTTACACAGAAAGAAAAGACAAAGTATCAACTCTTCAGCTCCAAAACACACAGATGAGCTCAGTGCCAGATTAAACTCTGTGGAGGCCCCTAGGCAGTCAAAACCTGTAGGTTTGTTCTGCATGCACTTTAGCAAGATAATATTGAACTAAGTAGTGTACACGTTGGCCCCTAGATGGAGATGACCATCATTTCTGTACGTAGGTTGCTCAAACATTTTTTACAAGCTGACAGTTGAAAGAAGATGAGCTTTTAAGAGACAACCTGTAATGTGAACCCGATGTCTATGGCTTTTGTACTTGAAGTTTGTATTAGGTACTTTACATTAATACAGTATGTTCTCTATAGAGTCTTTAATGTAAAGTTTACATTTCTTTTTCTCTTTTTTAATCTTTTGTAAACAATTTAAGAACACTTCACTGTAATTTTAAGACCAAATCAATTTTATTTTGATCCATTGTCATGGAGCCCTTAGGCCAGTGCCTATTCTGCCTACTCATGACCTCAGCTGGTAGACCACACCATGACTGGTTTCATCCACGAGCGGACGTCACTTCCGGCGATGTCATATCCTCCTGTTGGAACACATGCTGGTTTCTTATACATGCGCAGCCATCTTTTCCTCCCTATGCAAGCCATATATACCCAGTGCTGGCTCTTATAGGCACCTACAAATGCAAGTGTGATTTTTTTTACAATACTTCTGTGTGTTTTAATAAAATAGATTTTACGCTATGAGATCCTCCTTGTTATTTTATTTGCATGCATGATGGTACACGATCTGAGAAGGACCCATCAGAACAAGCCATTGGAGACTCAGGGGTATATCCCCAAACACAAGCACTCCTGACCTGACTAGCAATAGTAGGTCAACAACTTGTAGTGAGTGTCTGTCTGTAGGGGAACACTGGAGGCACTGAGAAGTGGAGCACCTGTTTTGTTTACACCTGCACAAGCACTTTTATATCTGGGACTTTTTTCTTGGATTTATTCACTGTTTATATGACTACCTAATCTTAATGTTATTACGTGTTCTTACATGGCAAGACCACTTACTCTTATCTCACATATATATTATTATTATAGCCAAATTTACCACCCTAACTCCTCCCACAGTTTTTACACTACATAGACAGTAATGTACCGAAACGTGCGGATTGTTCCTGATTAGTGTGCTATTACTTTGTGGAACGTTTCACCGAATGGTTCACAAAATATCGGCATTTTTGTGGTGAAATTGGTCCCATAGGAATGAATGGCGGAATGTTCAAAACTAGAATGTGAGCTAAAAAAATCAGGACATGATTTCTAAACTGCCACCACTCCCTCATTTTCAAGCCCACCTACACAAATCTTATATCAAAACGTTCAGCTATCCTTGCTGCCACTAAAGATGTCCTGATAGTTTTCACAATATGACCATTTGTTTGCAACTCACGCCGCCCATTGACATTCATTGAATCTCCACTCTAGCCACCTCAAATTTAAAGGGCAATTTCTAAACTGCGACTGTGCCTTCATTTTTAATATTTCAGAAACATACTATGCATCAAAATGTAGGTCTGGGTCTTGTGATTCTCACAATATAAAGCTCTTTGGTGTAGGATGTATAATTTTTAAATTACAACCGTTTGAAGATGGCAACCGCCAGTGAAGTGAGCAAGTTGGAGCAGTTTGTTTTTAACCGCTCTTCTCTGCCCTTGCTGTAGTGAGTTGCCATAGGAAACCAGGTGTGTGAGCAGGCAGCAGAGTGACAAAAGCTAGACTGAGTTGTAGGCTACTGGTGGAGGCAAGAACACTTCACACAATTTCCCCAGAAATTGTAGCTTTTCTAGTTTTGTATTGCTTTAGTAGGTCTGTTATGGTGTTTTTTTTTATTTTGTTTATGAAGGTTTAGAACAGCGCGGTTTATTTATTAAATTAGCAATTGCGATGAATTGTTCTACATCCATTGTTCTGCTGTACTGGAGAGGCCATAAGACCCAGCAAACTCATGATTGATCTGAAGGTTGAGATCAGGCTACTTCTTCTCCATAGGACATACCTGAACATCCTTGGATGGGAAGGGTGATATCTAAGTCTTTGCAGTTCTTTTCAGGCATTCCATGAGCGTGTGCATGTTAGGTATCTATTAATTCGGCATAACATCATCTTTTATATTTTACCAAAAGATTGAGTATTATATTGTTTCTGTGCATTAAAATTCATTAAAGTGTATTTTCCAAGAAACTGCGCTTGAATAAACACAAATACTGTGTGACAAAAATTACAAAACCAACCATTTTATTCTCTAGGGCCCTCACTTTTGAAAAAAAGTGATATTAAAAAATAAATATATAATGTTTGGGGGTTCCAAGTAATTTTCTAGCAAAGAAAAAAAAAAGATGGGTTTTTTATACGCAGGAGAGGAATATCAGAAATGGCCCAAACTGGAAGTGGTTAACATCTGTCTGGGGTTTTTCTTTTTTTGGTGTGGGCAGAAAATGTCTCCACTGTAAAGTCTATAACGTAGCCTAGAAGCCATACCCTTTGGGCAGGAAATAGATTCAATGTTTCTAAATGTATAATCCAACCCATCTCATTCAGATAACTCAGAGTCTCAATTATACTTGTCCTTAGTTGAGGAAAAAAAATCCATCTCTCTCTCTCAGGAGGTACCAGGGCCTCTGGGAGAACTCTGGTGAAAATGTCTCAGGGATCCTAAGATACCTTTGCTATAACTCTGTCAACATATGATCGACGTATTCCAAGGCCCTGATAATTTGGCATTACAAGATTCTTATCTTTTGCTTTTGGGCCTTTCAGGGGATCAGGAGGATTTTATCTGCATGGGCTTTGACCTGTAAAACAGCATATATGATAGCCATTACATTTTTGCTCCTGGCTAACACTGACTTCCCAGCAACAACTCACATTGATTGCCTAAGCAAAAAAAACTGTGCCCAGGCCCTGAATACCACTAGTAAAAGGCAAAATGCATTAAAATACACATTTTTGCTTATCCTAAAGTCACTGGTGGGGAGGAAGTGGAAGTTTGTCATTCAAACCAGATTTCTTAAAACCAAGTGTTACAAAATCCACAACAGTAAAATCAGTCTGTATATGCAGTAAAGCATGTTTGTTATACTCACTGTGGAACCTAAGGGGTTAATCCTCTGCATTGTGTCTTCTCTGATCCTTCCCTTCTTCTACCATCCCCCATCCATCTCCTGATGGAGCAGAGCCTTAGGGGCAACCTGCACATGCTCAGTTTGGTGTGTATTGGTAGAGGTTTTTTTCTTCCTTGGGAGAGTGCATGTGATCAGCACAGGGCCAATCAGCACTGTCCAGACAGAGGGCCAGGGGTTATGCAGCCTCATAGGACAATCAGGGGAGAATGAAAACACCTACACGCTTTAACCATTGCTCTGCGGGACACTAATAGAAGTCACAAGACTGCTCTAAATGCTGATGAGAAAAGGTATTTAGCAGTTTATATTTGCTAAAATAATTGCATTTCCATGTTCTTTGTACTGTGGGAGACCAGATATAGTGAATGCAGGGTCCTGGGTTTAGTAACACTAAAGAGATAAAGGAACCCTCTAGGGAAAAAAGTAAAGTACATCATTTTGGATAAAAGTAGTAAGCTCATCTCCACAGGGATTCCCCGTACTCTATCTTTTGCGCCAGGTCCACGGTCCTGTGACAGCTGCCCAGACTGGGTTGGACCCCTTCATCTAGCCAAAACTAAAGGTACTGCATATAAAATTGTTGCTGCTACGCAAAATAAACATCTAGAACTGAGGCTGACAGGTAGCTGGTACTTTGTTTTTTGAATAGGAGTATTTTGTTTCCTGTTTTAGGTGGGCTTACCTAAACTCTCATGTGCTGTGCTGGAAGATGATTAGGGAAATCATAGTCTAATCAATATCAATAGAAAGAAGTCTCCTAGCAATCCTGATGCTGTCAAGCTGTCGCCAGTGTCACGGCTTATTGTTGCCATGTCAAAACCTGATCAAGTGGTCTGCAAGCAGTCCAATTCTTAAGAAGCTATTTTTAATTCAATGTTGAACAGGGGTATGGAGGGTAAAACATCAGGTTTTTATTCCTGGCCATGTCCTCCTTGGGTTTTTTGTTTGCCATCACTCTCTAATGCAATGACATGATAGAAACTAATAGGACATCTCCCCAGCGGGGACACAGACAGCACAGAAAGCTGGTCGTTATGAAATATCTGCATTTTGGGATGTTTCACAAGAGACATTTATCACCATCCTGTTCTATGTAACACACAAGACAGGAGATAAGGGTAAACTCCCAGAGGCACCAATAACACCCTTCTTTGAAGAGTTTTTCCTCTATACACTGCAAAATTAGGAAAGTGTGAAATATGGTGTGCTACAGCAGGTGATGAGGTTCTACAGAAGTGCTCAGCAGGTTAAGGTCATATGCTATCTAGCCTGCCATTGACATTCAGATTGTTATAAAGCCCAAGTAAATTTTAGAGCCATGGGACTTTACCACCACCAACTTGGCATGTCCTGTATATTAAAAGAAAAAAATGCTATCTGCACTAATGTCACAGTGTCAGTCTCTTTCTGTCAAGCAAAGCCTC
Source organism: Staurois parvus (assembly GCF_062004578.1). Taxonomy (NCBI): domain Eukaryota; kingdom Metazoa; phylum Chordata; class Amphibia; order Anura; family Ranidae; genus Staurois; species Staurois parvus. The sequence continues at coordinate 2,041,182 of NW_028317882.1, forward strand.
TGCATTCAACACCCTGGAAAGGTGTTGGGTGTAGAAATTTGTTTGTTTGGAGCGGGTGGTGGTGTGGAGAGATCAGTCACCTCTTACTGAACTGGTATGTATTATAACTCTTCTTTTGCAATGTGGCTTGATTTAAAATTTTTATTCGAGTCAATGAGGAACTTTACCAATTACTTTGTTCTATTCACACAGGATATAAATGCCATGTTTCATGCCAAATATTTTACCCATTTCGTATAAAAGCCTGCTCTTCTATTAGATTGCCTTCGCCAATAATAATTGGTCCTGCTTCAGCATATATCCGCGCTTTGGGATGAACCACAGTTCTTGGACCTGTATGAGAAGGGGGGGAACAAGGGTAACATAATATGAGATATATACACTAACCAGCCTCTTTATTACATACACCTGTTCAATTGCTTGGTAACACAAATTGTTAATCAGCCAATCACGTGGCAGCAACTCAATGCATTTAGGCATTTAGACGTAGCAAAAACAACTTGCTGAAGTTCAAACTGAGCATCAGAATGGGAAGAAAGGGGATTTAAGTGACTTTGAATGTGGCATGGGTGTTGGTGCCCGACGGGCTAGTCTGAGTATTTCAAAAACTGCTGATCTACTGGGATTGTCACACACAACCATCTCTAGGGTTTACAGAGAATGGTTCGAAAAAGAGAAAATATCCAGTGAGTGGCAGTTGTGTGGACGAACATGCCTGGTTGATGTCAGTGGTCAGAGGAGAATGGGCAGGCTGGTTCGAGATGACAGGCAACAGTAGCTCAAATAACCACTCATTACAAGCAAATTATGCAGAATACCATCTCTGAATGCACAAAGTGTTGAACCTTGAAGCAGATGGGCTACAGTAGCAGAAGACCACTCCGGGTGTCACTCCTGTCAGCTAAGAATGAGGCTACAATTCACATAGGCTCAACAAAATTGTACAAAAGATTGGAAAAACGTTGCCTGGTCAAAAGAGTCTTAATTTCAGCTGCAACATTCAGATGGTAGAGTCAGAATTTGGCATAAACAACATGAAAGCATGGATCCATCCTGCCTTGTAAAAACGGTTCAGGCTGGTGGTGGTGTAATGGTGTGGGGGATAGGACTACAGTGTACCCATATTCGGATGGCTACTCCCAGCAGGATAATGCCCCATGTCACAAAGCTCAAATCATCTCAAACTGGTTTTTTGAACATGACAATGAGTTCACTGTACTCCAATGGCCTCCGGAACCACCAGATCTCAATCCAATAGAGCACCTTTGGGATGTGGTGCAATGGGAGATTCGTATCATGGATGTGCAGCTGACAAATCTGCAGCAACTATGTGATGCTATCATGGCAATATGGACCAAAATCTCTGAAGAATGTCTCCAACCTCTTGTTGAATCTATGCCACAAAGAACTAAGGCAGTTCTGAAGGCAGAAGGGGTCCAACCCGGTACTAGCAAGGTGTACCTAATAAAGTGGCCAGTGAGTGTATGTATATCATGCCAACAATTTTAAAAATATTTTTTTTTCTATTCTTTCTACTGCCATGACTTAAAACGGGAAATTTACTAAAACTGGTGCACTCAGAATCTGATGCAGCTGTGCATGGTAGCCAATCAGCTTCAAACTTCAGCTTGTTCAATTAGGCTTTGACAATAAAACCTGGAAGCTGATTGGTTACTATGAAGAGCTGTACCAGATTTTGCACTCTCCAGCTTTAATGAATAACCCCCAAAATGTCAACCATAAACCTCTCGAAACACATAATTCTATATAGAAAAACTGATCAAAAGCAAGCTAATCATATAATTCAAGTATTAATGGTAATCTATTCCAGGAACTGAAAACATAAACAATGATTGTTGATAATCGGGCTATATATTATAAAATTCCTTTTGGCTTCATTTTGCACATATATGGCCTTATGCAATCAATAATTCCTATTACTAATCCATCATGCACACATTCTCACTTGTGGCAGCCCTAAACACCCCCAAGCCCCCGAAACTGATCTAACCTGGAATGCTCTACAGAGGCGTTTGACAGGAGAGGAAGGTGTGATATGTCACCTCCTCACCACCACTGTGCTGCAACTGTATGCATTCCATTCAATTGCAGGGCAGTTGCTCTGTGGACCCATTCACTCGAATGGGTCATGTTAGTCATGGTTACCACCCTGCTGTTTAATTTTTGCCACACCTGCGAAACGTGTACAGCCAACAGGAGCTATATGTCCTTGATTTGTTGGGGTGGTAAAAGAGTGGCTCAGATGTCTTCTTTTACTGCTTTCATCCAGCCATACATGAGTTGTTACAATAAGCTTCTCTTATTTGTTTCATTTTTGAAGTTTTAAAATATACCTTTGAAAATATTTTGTTATATCTGTTCAATAAATAAAAACAAAAAAACAAACTTGTAGATCCTGCAAGCATTCCACTAAGCCTGTAATATTCTGTTTGCTTCCCCTACTACACTGAATTTATAAAGCTGTATTCCAGGTATGGACATTTTTATTTTATTATTTATTTCAGGTACTTATATAGCGCCATCAATTTACACAGCACTTTACATATATATTGTACATTCACATCAGTCCCTAACCCTCAAGGGGTATAAAATCTAAGGTCCCTAACTCACATTCATACACATACTAGAGCCAATTTAGAATCCAATTAACCTAGCATCATGTCTTTGGAGTGTGGGAGGAAACTGGAATACCTGGAAGAAACCCACGCAGGTACAGGGAGAACATGCAAACTCCAGGCAGGTGGTGCCATGATTGGGATACGAACCAATGACCCTAGTATTGCCAGGCGGAAGTGCTAACCATTTAGCCACTGTGCTGCCACTATTTTTGCATAGTTACATAGGTCCAGCTTGGACCAATGTAAGTATGCATGGGCCATACCCGAGGGACTGCCACCAAGCAGCGCAGTAACCACAGGAGGTCACTCGTTTGAGATGGACATCATTCACAGAATGCCAAACTTTTTTTTTCAATGAATGCAAATTGTTCTCTGATTGAACGAGGAGGAGAAGCAGGTTGGTGACATTACAATTTATACCTCATTCAATCAGAAAATGCATTCTGTCCATTGAGAAAATTTCAAAGCATTATCTGAATGGCACTTGTCCCAAGTGAGTGACTGTGTTCATGATGCAGCAGGCCAGCCACTCTGCATGGCACCCGGAAGACCATGGTGATTGCTGCAGTGACAGCAACTATTACAGTGATTCTCCATTTCCACAGGGATCCCTTATAGAAGGCCAACATTCTGTGCATTTGTCCCTGAATGTATAGGGACTTAAATGTGGGTACCACTTGGTATAGTATTCAGCTTGCCACAGACCTTGACAGAATGCAGGCAGCAGGGCTGGATGTTGGACCTGTCCCTTCAGAGTGCACTACAGGTAGACGGCCCCGTGTGCAAGGGGCTCAAGACAGGAGGCGTGCTACTGGCCTTAAGCTTCAAAATATTATATTTTTCAGGGTTTAAAGCATATGTGAATCCTCGTCTTGTAAAACAATTTATTTAAAAAAAAAGAAATGAAAACCAAAATATAAGTGTGTATATATATATTATATATATATATATATATATATATATACACACACATACATATACACACACACACATATATATATATATATATATATATATATATATATATGTGTGTGTGTATATGTATGTGTGTATATATATATATATATATATATAAATATATATTATATATATATATATATATATATATAAAAAAGTATACATACTTTTTTTTCCCCTTCATTCCCAGCTTAATAGAAAGGTGGAAAAGAAGAAACAGCAGTAAACTAATCTTCCTAGTAAATGTCTGTTCGGGGTGGGGGGGGGGAGCATGTCAGGACAACTCTGATCATTGGAGGAGCACAGCTAGAGAACTGACCATGCTGTGCTCATCTTCCTAGTGTGGCCAGTTATTATTATACAGGATTTATATAGCGCCAACGGTTTGCTCAGCGCTTGTGGGAGACAATATAGCAACAATACAGTTCGATACAAAAGGGATTTGAGGGCCCTGCTCCTTGGAGTTTGCAATCTAGGAGTTTGTAATAGGAATGCAGAGGGACTGGCAAGAACACCAGGTGTTGCACATAAAAAGATACAAAGAGAACAGAATACTTTTTCATACAAGTACATGATACAGCAGGCACATATCTCCAAGGAGCAGGGCCCTCCTATCCCTCTTGTATTGAACTGTATTGTTGCTGTATTGTCTCCCATTATATTGTAAAGTGCTGAGCCAACTGTTGGCGCTATATAAATCCTGTATAATAATAATAATATCAGGAATATGAAATGCTGGGTTTACATATTCTTTAATACTCTGTTAAATAACTTTTAGAAGAGGAAATTAAATGTGTACTGACCTATTGTCACGTCCCCCTTAATTTCACTTTCCACACACACAACTGCTCCCGGAGCAATTTTAACACTGAGGAAAAAAGAACAAATATTAGCATGACAGTTTCAACACAATACCTTATTTTCTCAAAGGTCAATGTTTTATTTTAGGAAACCTTAAAGGATAAGTTCAATTTTGCAGATAAAAAAATGTGCATTTACTATTTTTTTTTTGGATCCTGGAATGCATTGCATCAGTGACTCCTGCAAACTGTCAGTGTAACTGCTTGCCTGTACATCCCGTACGGGAAGCAGAAACAGTCTAACAGGAAGTCTCAATAAACTACCACAGTGCTCCACAGTGTTGTGGTAGTGAATTGAGAACTACAAGCTGACAGCCGCAGAGGTCAATAGCCATCAAGGAGCGTACTAAGGTCCCTATCTCACATTCATACACATACCAGGATCAATTTAGACAGGAATCAATTAACCTATCAGTAGGTCTTTGGAGTGTGGGAGGAAACCGGAGTACCCAGAGGAGACCCACACAGGCACAGGAACATGAAAGAGAAGTGTGCAGGATTCCACAATTCCTGCTGGGAACTGTCAAAGCCAACTGTTAATCATAGGCAGCTGAGGCATTCCCTGTCCTACTGGCACACCTATACATTGCCTCTTGCATAGGTGCAGCTGTGGGGTGGGGAATGTATGCGTTGTCTATGACTGGCTATTATTGGTTTTGACAACTTTCTGGCAGGATAGCTCAGGTGGGTTTGGACTTTGCTAAAAATAAGCCTGTGCTCATCCCTAATTGCAATGTGTGTGACCAATCTAGAGTCTAATCACCATGTCTGTGTCTCAAATCACAAGATGTGCTGAGATAGCAACCCACTGGGATAGTGATATGACCACAGCTACCATACATAAAGCATTCTTGTCATACTCACCTCGGAACCTAAGGGTTTATTCCTCCACATTGTGCAAAAAGGCTGTTTGATTCTGGCTTCTCTGATCATCCCCTTCTTCCACAGGTTCCAATCCATTTGCTGATAGTACAGAGCTCTAGGAGTCACTGTGCACATGCTCTGTTTGGTGTGTAAGGGTGGCGAGGGAGGGTGAGTGCATAGGATCAGTACAATGTCAATCAGCACTGTCTGCACAGAGGGTCAGGGGTCCTGCAGCATCATTGGACAGTCAGAAGAGGATGAAAACGCCTCCTACAGCTTCAACCAGTGTTCTGCTGGACACTGATAGAAGAAATCACAAGACTGTTCTAAATGCTTAGCAATTTCTATTTACAAAACTAATTGCATTTCCATGTTGTGTGTACTGTGAGAGACCAGATATAGTGAATGCAGGGTCCTGGGTTTAGTAACACTTTAAGCTAATCTTAAATTATACAATCTGATAGTACAATCTCCTTTACATCACCCTCAACTTTATAATGTAATGGATCTGATAGAAAGTGATTGCATTGTATAGGTTTTTCCTGATATTACATAGTTTTGGTAAATGTATATGAGAGTGTCCAATCAGGTTGTAGTGTGTATGACCACCCTTAGACTGTTGGTTTCAGGGCAGCACAGTGGCTAAATGGTTGGCACTTCCGCCTGGCAGTACTAGGGTCGTCCGTTTGACTCCAAACCACGGCACCACCTGCCAGGAGTTTGCATGTTCTCCCTGTGCCTGCGTGGGTTTCCTCCCACACTCCTAAGACATGCTGGTAGGTTAATTGATTGGCTCCTATCTAAATTGGCCCCAGTATGTGTATGTATAAATGTGAGTTAGGGACCTTAGTTTGTACGCCCCTTAAGGGTTAGGGACTGATGTGAATGTACAAATATATATTACACACACACATACATGCAAAGCGCTGCATAAACTGACATCAATATAAGTACCTGTAATAAATAATAAAAATAAAATAAATACCAATCAGTGACTGCTGCCCCTCTCGCCAATCCCTTCATTGGCTTTCACTAACCCAACGTATAAAATTCAAAATACTAACCACAGCTTACAAAGCCATCCACAACACTGCCCCTAGCTACATCACCAACCTCATCCACAGATATCATCCAAAATCGCCCGCTCTGCTCCTCCCAAGACATCTTGCTCTCTAGCTCCCTCACCACCTCCTCGCCTCCAGGACTTCTCCAGAGCCTCTCCCATCCACTGGAACTCCCTACCACAGTACGTCCGGTCAGCCCCCACCCTGTCAGCCTTTAGGCGATCTTTGAAAACTCACTTATTCAGGGAAACCTATCCCACCTCCACCTAAAAACTGTACTTGAGCCACCTGCATCAGAACATCGCATACAGCTATCACCTTTTGTATCACCTCCCCCTTCCTTTACATTGTAAGCTCCACGAGCAGGGCCCTCACATTCCTTCTGTACTGAAATGTATTGTAATTGTACTGCCTCCCTTATATTGTAAAGCGCTGTGCAAGCTGTTGGCGCTATATAAATCCTGTATAATAATAATAAATAATAAATAGAAACATGGATCTTAACCATTTGCTAACTGCGCTAGAGCAGAATGATGGCTACAGTGTGGTTGTCCAGTTCTGGGAGGGCGTCATATGATGTCTTTCCAGAACGCGCCCTCCTGCGCACCCCCAGCGTTGTGCACATGGCGATTTCCAGGTGATGAGGTAAAAGGCCAATCATAGCACCCTTTTATCACGTGATCAGCTGTGACAGCAGATCACGAGTAAATACAGTTGCCGGTTATCGGCTGCACTTTCCTCATGCTGTCACAGCGTGAGGAAAGTACTGCCGATTACCGGCAGCTGCCACATAGCAGATCGGCACTGTGCACATCAGTGCCTCCTCATCAATGCCCACCAGTGCCGCCTCATCAGTGCGTATCAGTGCTGCCTATCCTTGTCACCTCATCCGTGCCCATCAGTGCTGCCTATCCTTGCCAATTCATCAGTGCCTATCAGTGCAGCCTCATCAACGCACATCAGTGAAGGAGAAAAATTACCTGTTTGCAAAATTTTATAATAGAAACAAAGGAAAAAAATTTTTTTTTCTTCAATTGTTTTTGCTCGTTTTTTGTTTATAACGCAAAAAATAAAACACCTAGCGGCGAATAAATACCACCAAAAGAAAGCTCTATTTGTGTGGAAAAAATGATAAAAACCTCTTCCCTACCACGCTATAGCCGAAAGTCGGCTACAGCGCAGTTGTCTAGTTCTGGAGCAACGTCCATGGACGTCATTCCAGAACACGTCCCCAAAGAAGCTGATGATCGGTGTTCTACGGACACAGCTGATCACTTGATACGGTCAGCGGCCTTTTACCACGTGATCAGCTGTGTCCAATGACAAACAGATCACCGGGTAAATACAGTTGCTGGTTATTGGCTGCACTTTCCTCATGCTGTCACAGCGTGAGGAAAGTACTGCCGATAACTGGCAACTGTCAGAGAAGTGATTGGCACTGATGATCAGTGCCCTAATGATCAGTTCCTAGCAGTGCTGCCCAGCAGTGCCTAACAGTGCCACCCAGCAGTGTCACATCATCAGTGCCTCCTATCAGTGCTGCCTATCCGTGCCACCTCATCAGTGCCGCCTATCAGTGCAGCCTCATCAACGCACATCAGTGAAGGAGAAAAACACCCAGTGGCGATTAAATACCACCAAAGCTCTATTAGTGAGAAAAAAATGATAAAAATGTCATATGGGTACAGCGTTGCATGACCGCGCAATTGCCAAAGTGTGACAGCACTGAAAGCTGAAGATTGGCCTGGGCATGAAGGGGGTAGAAGTGCCCTGTAGGCAAGTGATTATTGTATAGAATCCTCCATGTTATGATAAATGACTTCATTTTCCAGGACTGGCTGGCACACATTTCCTTTAGTCAAGCACCAATCACAGTGCAGTATTTCAATAGTGTCAAAGCTCACTAACATACTCCAGACAATACAAACCTTCATCTTCACATACAGATGGATACATACTAGGGGAACAAAGCCAGCTTCCTATTAAAGAGGGATGAACTGCTACTTATTCTATGAATTACAATATCACACACATCACAGTATTTGTAGAGGATAAAACCTGTCACCTCTTCTGCTGCAACTGTGCCTGTTTCAGGAGATCCGCCATCTTTCCGGGTAAGGAGTGGTAATTTCGGCGATCAGCTTATTTCCCTTTACCAATATCAGCCTCTGAACTCGAGAAAGACATTACCAATCAAATGAAACGCAATAAGAGAGTGGAACACGGAAGTGCTGCTGCTGCTGCTGGAGGTGTTTCCGGACATGCGCCAAAGCAGATGTGTTTAGGGTTTGCTATCAGGTGTGGTGTGTGGTTTCGTTAGAATTAATCATTGATAACTGCCTGTTATTGGTGTGAATGTGTGCAACATATACACAGCCAGTGTAATGAAACATGAAGCCAAATCATGTTTTAATTATGGAGAGAATGGAGCATTGTTTGTCAGTTTTTTTTTTTTTCACAAGAAGAGAAAGTAATGTGAAGTCTGGCCAAGCAGCACAGAACAGTGATGAAAACAGCTTTTATAGCACAGTAGGAAAAGGCTAGAACTTCCACAAGTTTTATGTGTACATCAAAAATGAGATTAAGTGCCCAGACACAGCAGGTACAATCGTATGGAAAGTCGCTAGGATTGCCACCTCATCCCTTTAAAACCGAACACATATTAACCACTTGCCTACTGGGCACTTATACCCCTTCCTGCCCATGCCAAGTTTCAGCTTTCAGCGCTGTCGCACTTCGAATGACAATTGCGCGGTCATGCAACACTGTACCCATATGAAATTTTTATAAATTTTTTTCACACAAATAGAGATTTCTTTTGGTGTTATTTACTCTCCGCTGGGTGTTTTATTTTTTACGCAATGAATAAAAAAAGAGCAAAAATTTTGAAAAAAAAAAGTTTTTCTTTGTTTCTATTAAAAAGTTTTGCAAACAGGTAATTTTTCTCCTTCACTGATGTGCGTTGATGAGGCTGCACTGATGGGCACTGATAGGCGGCACTGATGAGGTGGAACGTAAAGGCAGCACTGATGGGTACTGATAGGCAGCACTGATAGGTGGCACTGACTGGCGGCTCTGCTGGGCACTGGTGGGTGGCACTACTAGGCACTGCTGGGCAAAGGTGGGTGGCACAGGTGGATGGCACTTGTGGGCAGCACTGGTGGGTGGCACTGATGGGCACAGGTGGGTGGCACTGATGATCGATGCCAATCTGTCCTCTGACAATTGCCAGTTATCGGCAGTACTTTCCTCATGCTGTGACAGCGTGAGGAAAGTGCAGCCGATAACTGGCAACTGCATTTACCAGTGATCTGCTGTGTCATTGGATAAGGCTGATCACGTGGTAAAAGGCTGCTGTGATTGGTCTTTTACCACAACACATGATCACCTGTGTCCATAGGACACAGGTGATCACAGAGATCGCCAGGTGCGCCCCCCCCCCCTCGGGGGCATGTTCTGGGTGGACGTCATATTACGTCCTCCCAGAACTGGCTGACCGCGGTGAAGCCATCATTCAGCTATCTATGGTCGACAAGTGGTTAATTACACAGGTTCTTAAGCCAATTTAAGGAAGATAAAGCATTGGGTGAGTTTAATTGCCATCTTAATTAGCCACAGCACCTGTGTAATTAATATGTGTTCTGTTTTAAAGGGATGGGGTAGCAACCCTACAAGTCGCACTCTATGGTCCGCAATTAAAGCAGTCATATCGGTGCAATTCTGACTTGATAGGAGCCACATTGATTTTTAAGCACCTCCAATGACGGGCGCAAGGTGGTTCTCTCATTCTGATAGGACGTCATATAACGTCCTGCCATTCTCACCGCACATGCGCGGCGATCGGCGGTGCTCTGTGTCCCTTGGACACGGGATCACCGATCACGGAAAGAGCCGAAGATGTCGGCTCAGTCATGTGATCAGCTGTGTCCAATCACAGCTGATCACATGTAAACAGGGAAATGCCGGTTAGCGGCATTTCTCTCCTCTCGAGCTGTCACGCTGACAGCTCGAGAGGAGAGGAGAGCTGGTAATCGGCTTTCCGTGGAGGGGACATGTACACTGATCATCAGTGTGCCCTGATGATCAGTGTGGCCCCAGAAGTGCCACCTGTCAGAGTCCATCAGTGCCAGCTGAACAGTGCCACGTGCCAGTGCCCATCAGTGCCACAATGCCACATATCAGTGCATACCAGTGCACATCAATGCCACAAATCAGTGCCCATCTGAGCTGCCCTTCAGTGTCACCCATCAGTGTCAGTCAGTGTCACCTATCAATGCCAATCAGTACCACCTATCAGTGCTGCCAATCATTGCCACCTATCAGTGCCAGTCAGTGCCACTTAGTGTGCATCAGTGGCGCCTATCAGTGCTATATATCAGTGCTGCCTTTCAGTGCCCATCAGTGATGCTTGTCAAAGCCCATCAGTGTCCATTAGTGCATCTTATCAGTGCCCATCACTACAGCCTCATTAGTGTACATCAGTGAAGGAGAAAAATCACTTATTTACAAAATTTTATAACAAAACTAAGAAAAAACATTTTTTTTTCAAAATTTTAAGTGGTTTTTGGTTTGTTTAAGAAAAATAAAATAACCCAGAGGTGATTAAATACCACCAAAATAAAGCTCTATCTGTCACAAAAAAATGATAAAAATGTCATATGGGTACAGTGTTGCATGACCGCGCAATTGTCATTCAAAGTGTGACAGCGCTGAAAGCTGGAAATTGGCCTGGGCAGGAAGGGGGTATAAGTGCCCTGTAGGCTAGTGGTTAAAGTACTGCATGCACTACTTCAGGTGCGACTTTCATAGACATCTGTGTCTTGCAAACCACAAATGTCTTGCAAGTCGCAGCTCAAGTCGGAATGATATCTGACTTTGATATTGTGCGACTTCGCTGGGAATCGCACGATTTCAAAGTCGGATCGGTGTGACCGGGGTGTAAAGGATAAGTACACTTTAGGGCTCTTTCACGCTAATGTTTCGATCGGGTCCGCCTGAAAAACAGGCAGGCGGACCTGATCGTAACCTCCATTCTCCTCTATGAAGTGGCAGGTATAAACGGACATCTGTCTGTTTACACCCGCCAACATCCGATCTGATCCGCCAAATAGGGATGGATGGGGATCCAGGTCCCCTTCCATTTGTCAGATTGGGTCGGATGAAAATGGACAGGCAGTCCGTTTTCATCTGACCGCCCATTGAGGCAGCAGCGGAGCGGACAATGAGCTGTCATCCGCTTGCTCAGCGGGGATCAGCGGAGAGATCCCCTGCTGAGCAAGCGGATCCGCTGAACGGGTCTGCCCCATGTGAAAGGACCCTAAAAAAAGTACACTTATCCTTTTTTTTGCTCCTCACCACAGATGTAACCTAGTTCGCCCTACTCCCTCCAGATGAATACTTCAATTGAAATTGCATCCACTGCAGTGTGAGTATGTCCCACAGACAAATCTTCTGTTTGCTAGTTATGCCTGCACATTTATTACTATTATTATTATACAGGATTTATATAAAACAAACAGTTTGCGCAGCACTTTAAAAAATAAAGGCAGACATTACGGTTACAATACAATTTGTTACAAGAGGAATTAGAGGGCCCTGCTTGTTAGAGCAATAGCTTCCCATAAACATCTATGGGACTGCCAACAGCCTCAGGACAAGAGCTCATGAATGTCTATGGGAATTCACTGTTCAGGCATAGCCAGCAAATAGAGGATTTGACCATAGGATGTAAAGAAACAGCGGAGGCCACAGCCATAGTTTAGAAGTTAGTATGCGGTTGGGAAGAGGGTGGATGGTCTAGGTTGGCACCTTGGGGGCAAAAGTATAAGTGCACTTTGTTTGATAGACAATTTACTTGGCAACCCCCAACATGCATGCCAAAGGTAGCACATGACACCGTTTCTGCTGTCTTGCAACCTTCTGCCATATGCAGAGCAGTGCAGGGAAGCGCGGTGAGACATTATGGTACGCTAGTGTCCACCAATCCATCTCCTGTGTCATTTCCAGGTGCTTGTATGTGACATCACATGCACCGGGGTTGGGTGCAAGAAGCTGATCAAGCAGAGACCAGCATGCCAGAACAGGTAGGTATGTGTTACTCGGCCTGCACCACTCTGCATTTGGGGGATCAGAGATGAGAAAAAACTGTTTTGATGGAGGACATGATGGTGTTACTGGGGGAGCATAATGGCCTGGGGTTAGTACAGGGCACTATTAATTATAAGTGGGAAGCTTGTGGGGCAGCAGCAGAACCTACCCAGTGCAGAGGGGGCATTCTGTGTACATGGGGAAACTGGCACATAGGGTACATAGGGGTCTACTTTAAGTCTTACACATAAATGGCCGTTGTCTGCATTTTGCATTACTTACTACTAACCCCTGAACTCTGCCATACTCACTCCTGATCCCTGGACTCTGTGTTACTTACTCGTGACTTCTGCTTCATTCCACGGACCATGCACACTGCATTACTTACTGCTGACCTCTGAACTCTGCATTACATACTACTGATCCCTGCACTCTGCGTTATAATCTCCTGACCTCTGAACGCAGCATGAATTACTCCTGACCCTGTATCTGGCCTTTCATACCTCTGCTGCACCCTGTGTTACAAGCTGCTGACCTCTGAAGTCTACATTACTTAATCCTGGCCCCTGCATTGTGCATTACATACTACTGATTCCTACACTCTGCATTTCTAATTACTAACTATGGAACTCTGCCTTGCTTATTCTTAACCCCAGCACTCTGTTTTACCTATTACCAACCCTTGAACCCTGTATTACTTATTCCTGACCCCAGCACTCTGCCTCCTACTACTGCTGTCACAACGGGGCATCGAGGGCTGATCCTATCGTAACATGGGTGAATATGTAACATGTTACGAAAGGCGCACTTACCCTTTAAAGTCGAGTGCACGTTTGGAGCCCTCACTATGTGCACGGTGGGGTTCCATGCTGCTACCGGGACTTGTAGTGGGAAACGCAGGACAGGTGGCTGTGGTCAGTGTTTGACACGGCCCACCTAATTGCAAGCTACAGTGGGAATATGCTTATTTTCACGGGGACCCAAGAGAGAACAGTTGTGCAAGTGTACATAGTGTATGTTCATCTCTGAGAGTAGAGGTCCATTTTAAGGTTCAGTATTCCCTGATGGTAACCTCAGCCTTGTCCCAGGGCATTGGTGAAAAAGGCACTTAAGCAAAGGTACCCCATGTGTATGAAGTAGAGAGAGAGAGACCCTGTACAAGGTGCCTAGCAGAGCCCAGAAGAACCCATCCTGAGGGTAGGCCTGTCATGTTTCCCAGACATTGCACCCAACAAGTTAATTGGAAAATATGGAGGACATGACGAACAACCACCACACTGCTACATCCTTACAAACAAAAGAACAGCGGAAGTTCCAGTGTGACTCCAGTATCCCCAGCTCTTAATGAACAGTGTAAATTCCAGTGTGGCTTCAGTGTCTCCAGCTCTTAATGTTCATCACCTGTGGACAGCATTTATTATTATCTTAAAGTGTTTTCAATGTCATCTTCTGGTGGCCACATGGATAGTTTTTCTGCAGAATAAATTGTGTTCTGTTTGGATTGCTATTGTTCACAACTACATGCTCATATCTTCTGTGACTGTATCCAGTTATCCTATTGCAGGTCTTTCCCTACTTCTTTTCTACTCAGCTTTTCCAGACATAATTGTTTTGTCCAATGAGTTGGTTCTCATAACATGCTCAAAATAATAGAGCTTCAGTCGAGTCATCTGGGCTTCTAGTGAAAGGCTTAAGTCTTGGAAACTTCCTTACTACTCAGCCATGAGGGCAGAGCATTCAGGGCCCTATACCATGGGCAGGAACCCAGAACTCCAACAACCCTTCCTAATGGTTTTTCTAGATATCTAAAATGGAGCTAAACTCGGAGTTCTACGTTATAGAGAGCATTTGGAAGTGTTAATTGTGTCTAACCAATACCATGGAAATTGTAACTGTAAATCTGCAATGTAAATCTGACACATCTGACTGCTAGTCTTAGGAGATTTGAATTAAGGTTTGGTGATGTCACTACTGTGCTGCTCACAGTTCTATAACGTAAGGAAGCAAAAACCTGCCTTTACCAATTTGGTCACCTCCACAGAGACATACAGAGCAGAAGAAGGAATGCTAAGTCGGTAATGGGGAAAGATCAGCTGCAAAGAGAGACCATAGGTAAAACTGGTGACTAGTCCTTTGCATCTCTCTGATTTTGTTTGAGCACAGCTTCAATGTGGAATAAGCCTGACAACACAGTGAAACAAATTGAGGGTTAAGCAAGGTACAAGTGAACTAAATCCATACACATTGCAAGGCTTCATTTTTCCTTTTGATAAGACTATAGCTTTGTAGGGCACATGTCAACATTTAAAGGCTGCTAGTTCTGTGGAGATGACAATAATGAACTTCAGTCTTGCAACTTCACAAAGAAGTCAACTGGTTGATTGGCTGCTATGCTTGTCATTTTGGCAATAGGGATGGATACTCTCCCATGGACTACATGCTGTGGAGAATTAATTTCCTAATCAGATGTGTGGCTTGGCCTTCCCTTCATTGTATATTGGTTTAATCCATCCTTGTCGCCATTGCTTTCCCCATGGAGCAACCTGCATTGAGATTAGATATTAGAAACAAACAGTATGTGAAATTGCCTGTAGATCCTATCTGTAACTTGTACAGTATATGCAGTAGAATGTACCCTACTTAATAATCATTACATGACTAAATAAATACCAACACTGTAATGACCCGTCTGTGCATGGGATGGTGAAATGTGTTTCATCACTTCTTATGAACTGCAAAGGGGATTTTATTCACATAGCTCAGGTGTGTATGTGCAGCAAGCAAAGGTTGCCCCAGGAACATGGGTGAAGTATACTGTTAGAATGGAGAAGCTAAATTGCATAAAATGAGATTTACATAACTCAAGAAGCTCAATGATTGAAGCATAATTTTTGGTGTCCCTGTTATGAAGTTGCTCCCTTTTTTTTAGTCAAAATTTGAAGAAATGCAGTCATTGAACTTGACGCCAGAAATGCAGTGTCCAGAATTTTTTTGATGGTACCTCAATGCAAGACATTAGTGTAAACAGACCCTGTAAGGAAATACTGTATGTTTTATTAACTGTCATCCATTTTGTATATTGCCTCCATTTCTAGATGTGTGAACAGTTAGTTTCGATTTCGAGTTTCGCTTGTAACTTCTATCATTTCCTGAGAATAGTTTCTATTCTCAGTAAATGGAACTACCTTATATGGTGTCCCTCAACGATTTGCAGTTTCTTCTCTTCACGTAATTATACCGATAAGAGTGGAATGTTTCATTGGTCATCCTAAAATTAAGCAACACCCACTGAGTTCAGTATAATAGTTCTTGTCTTGCATTAAGCTTTCAGAGATTTAGCTTTTACACTTCGGTGTCTGAAGCTTTATTTTTCCCAGTTCTGGTGGGGAAAATAATCAAGGACAGTTTGGGCTACAGATACTTTCAGACCCTACTGAAAACAATAGATTTTCTTGCGTCAAATACATGTTACTTACATTTGGGGTTGAAGACGAATGCTAGAAAAATACATCTGGTTTCAAGCCATAGACAAATGGAAATGCAGCCAGTTCAATCACCCAATCACCTGTGCTTGAAAGAAAGAAAATTGAATAATGTATGGACTACCTTAGTAAGCCCTAGTGGATTCCAAATGATGTATTGCAGTATTCATTCCTTTCACAAATCCAGCAGCTATGATTTTTCAAGTGCCATCCAAATTATGTTTATTTCTAAAATTCTCAAGGAGATTATTCAAGCGTTTTTCCAACAGAATAAGGCACACAACTACCACAAATCAGGCTGCATCTCATTAAGCAAAGCATGTTCAGTGAGTCAAATGTGACATAGAATTATTATATGATTGCAATTTAATTTATAAATCTCCTATCTTCCTGCTTAAAAGAACCAATGCACCCATACAAAAAATTAATCCCTGACCACCTTCCAATTATGCAAGTGTTTTGAGCGAAAAGCTGTCTCAACCGCACTAGTAAATTTGTCTCAGATAAAAATGTATATTAAGACTTTATATATGATAGATCATGCTGAGCCTTGGGGTACTCAAGAGCAGGGCTGGGACCAGGGGCGGACTGACAACTCATGGGGCCCCCGGGCAATAGGGGATCATGGGGCCCCTGTGTCCTTGCCCAAACTCAAAAAAGCCTATGAAAAAGGTACCAGGGGCATCTCATGGTGTCCCCTACTGACCCCGGGCCCTCGGGCAGTGCCCGAGTTTCCAAATGGTCAGTCCAACCCTGGCTGGGACAAGGGGTGGGCAGGGGGGACTGCCCTAGGTGCAATGGTTTAGTGTAGGGATGGGGGCACCTTCCTTCTGTTGCAAGGCTGAGAAGGGTTGTGACAGTGCCAGTAATTTTGAAAAGTTAGTGATTGTTGGGTGTAGGATCCCCTAAACTTGCACATTATGAATGTGGGGCCACAGTTTGGCATCTTTTTCCTGATCACTGGATGACATTGTCCCAGCACTGCTTGAGAGTACAGTCTGTGAAATATGTGTTCAATTTATGTATATTTATTTGTAAATCCTTGTCTGTGGTTTAAAGATCAGTCCCCTATTTCATGTGAGATTTCAACAATTGTATGTTAATAAAATTAATACTTTTTTATTAAACATCTCATTATACAAATTGCATATCTTTTAGTAGCACCCGGAAAGTCTCATTGACCTTCATTACTGGTGTCCATACTGATTAATATGGTTCCTTTGTTACGGTTGTATTTACCTGACTGTCACATTTGCCCCATAATCTGTCTCTCTGCTTCTGTTTTGTTCTGACTTGCTGTGTGGCAAAATCAATTTCTTCAAACATTTGTAGTATTTTTCTTCTTTCTCTTTTTTTTTTCTTACTCTTCCAAACATTTTACCCATACACTATTAATCTTGTAGGCAAAGCTATCATATTTTCAAATCTGGAGTGTACGTTTTATGCCATCCAGGTGCTAGAAAACATTTGCAGTCAGTACCCATGTTGCTTCACACTGCTGGAAGAATCCTGCTGTTTTGCGATTAGTTTGCTTAGTCTATGGGGTCTCACTTCTGCTTATGAAATGTTTAAAGACCTGTGCTTTAGTGAAAAGTATACATTATGGCGCTGCTCCAAGCTATGGATGGAAGGAAATGGAAAACCCATGCCTTAACTAATTTTTTTTTACCTTTCCGAGTTTGCCTTGCGGTTAAGAGTGGGTAATTTTTAATTGGGGTTAATTACATTAACTATGTCCATGTCTTAAAATTGTTGTATATGATTGTTTATAATATCATGATTACTATATGATGTCATTAATTATATATATTCTGTCCTAGTTTGTGTATAACAAGATCCAAGGCCCTGAGAAAGCGTTTTTTCCGTGAAACGTGTCAGCCATTTAAAATTAGGAGCTCATGAACAGATACATGGTTATATTTCAAACGACACCATTAATTTTAACAGTTTTTTTATGTCTGTTTTGTGATATATGTACATGGTAACAATAAAATATTATTTTTATGAATTGTTTTTCTCTTTGGTAGTATACCTCAGGAGGTACACTTATAGTACGATATTATAGGCACTGTGCCTTTAGTGAAAAGTATACCTTATGGCACTGCTCCAAGCTATGGATGGAAGGAAATATAAAACCTGTGCATTAACTCACTCACAGTGCATGGATTGTGACTCTCTTATCTGTAGATAGGAAAGTCTATTGGGCAGCACAGTAGTTGTTAGCACTAGGGTTGTTGGTTTGAATCCCAACGACAGTGCTACCTGCACAGAGTTTGCATGCTCATCCTGTGTGGGTTTTCTCCCACACTCCAAAGACATGCTGGTTGGTTAAATGGCTCCTGTCTAAATTGGCCCTAGTATGTGAATGTATGTGAGTTAGGGACCTTGGATTGTAAGATTCTTGAGGACAGGGACTAGTGTGAATGTATAATGAGCAGGGCCCTCTCTTTCCTCTTGTACCAAATTGTATTGTAACTGTAATGTCTACCTTCATTTTGTAAAGCGCTGCGCAAACTGTTGGTGCTATATAAATCCTGTATTATAATAATAATAATAATATACGTAAATTTATTGCGCTGTTAATAAAAAGAGTGGACAATTTTTGCTGAAGCACATTATCTTACAGCAGTCACTTTGCTATCTTAAGTAACCACTTTAGCAGTGTATAATTAGTTAAAATGTATATATAATATACATGTTTAAAGTTATAATAACTATTTCAATGGCTCAATTTGCACAAAAGTGTATATATTAAATGCAAAATGATTTTTCTTTGGTTTTACTACCTTGGGCCACTAGATGGCTCTGTACTACAACCAAAAATGGTCTTTCCTGTATCCTTTTAAGTTATGTGATATTTGGAGCCCCTGCAGCACCAGTCATCCAATTTCAGTTTTTCAAATCATTTGTAACTGAAAGCTTATATTAACATGATGACAATGGCATCACATAGGTTGTATTCGTTTCTGTGTGAAATATGTACATATCAGAACAATAGGTCATTTTCCCAAATGTGCGTACATTGTCTGAGGATAATGTTGGTGTGATTTTCACTATAGCTGTGAAAGTTACCCTGCTGGAAACCTGCTCAATTCGATCAAGCATATGATGCAAAAAATGCCTTTAGAATTTATTGAAAACTGCCTGTTAGAGTAATGTTCCAAAATATAGGTAGTTGAAGTTATATGCAAATCTTGATGTTTTCTGAAAAAGCCAAACTTGTCCCTGTGTCCTCCCACCCTCTTAGCTTCTCTTGTGGTCAGTGAAGTTACCTATCTCATCAGAGCAATTCTGTTCTCAGTGAATCTCAGTGAAGCAATACCTGTTAAAAGCCAGCATACATACCATCTTTTTCAATGCCTGCACTCCTAAATGCTGCTCTGAACCTGAGATATGGTCCACCAAAGAGTTTGTATAGGGAAACCAAATGTTCCTGTGGTGGTGATCCTCAAAGATGTACAAGGGAAAAAAGGTAAGTCACAGAAGAGCCCTTAAAGTGTAGTATGCAGTTGGAAAGATGAAAGAATAAAATAATGAATTAACTTACGTATGGTAAGATTGTAAATGACCAAGGTATATGGTATGTAGCGCTACCCACATAGAAGCAACTGTAATTTAACTGGTTCTTTCCCAAGATTAGTGCAGAGGCAGCCAGGCACACAGCAACAGTTCATTCACTCTTGCTCAGTAATCAGTCTTTGTAAAATATTTTTTATTGCTGAAGATCTTGGATGTGGGGTGATATGGGATACCCCAAAGTTACTAAATGTCCCCACTCCACTTTGCTAATAGAATAGTCTGTATGCAGAAACAAGCATAATTATCAATATTAACATATATATTAGTGCCACGTCCCTAATGTATATTTAAACTGAAAAAAGACCTGAGAATGGGGACTTTTGAGGCACAACATAGGCATAAAAACATGATTTATTATATATCAAATTCCAACATATGTAACATCATTCTGTTTCACATCAACAATACTAAATCGTATAAGAAGTAAAAAAGTTAACAACATCAAGGAACATCTCTTCTCATATGATCCAATTCTTTGCAAACTTTAGGCTCATTCTTTTATAGGCTTGGGCTCAACCCGTTTCATGGACTTGATCCACTTCTGCAGGAGGCATCATCATCAAACATTTAACTACTAATATAAACAAGAACAAAAACATACAGTCAGAAATGAGCATATTTTCTCATTCCAGTTAGAGTATCAAGTTGCAGGTGCACCGGGGGGGGGGGGGGGGGGGATGTTGGGGGGGCTGGTGTCGGTGGGAGGAGAAAAACCAGGGGATGATGGAATATGAGCCACACTATACATGCATAAATCAAATTTTTAAATATTACCTCTAAATACATCAAATGATTTAGAACATTCTGAGTGAGTGATGTAGAGACGCTCTATCCACGAACCTACGCTGGCTTCTATTTGTATACTTTTCATACCACAAAACCTTTTCCTAAATAGTAAATATATAATTTGATGTATTCATGAAATGTTGGGAGCTGGACAACATTTAAACTGTATCCAACACCCACCAATACAAGTACATCCCCTCCATGGTGACATGTTTGAAAACAGCTTCTCAAAGCAAGTTATATCTACACGGCTGGCTTATTACAAAGCTAAAATCTTCCTGTGTGATAGTGATAACATATGGTAAAAAGCTTTATTAATACTCTGCCTACACTCTGTTCAGTTCAGTAGAAAATTTGACTGCTCCAGGTCTCAGACTATTTATGTGCTCTTCAGCCACCTACTGGCCACACCTCCCCAGGGATTGACTAAATATTCACTATGTTCTAGAAATGTCTAGAATGCAAGGAAAAATAATAAATCATGCAGCATGTGAAACAAAGAACAGCCCAAAGCAATCAAAGACTACTCAATTGATTAGAGAGGAGCCACAAATAACTAATTTTGCCTAACATCCTAGCAACAAAACTAGGAGGGTGCTATAGGTAGATGCAACCTTCCAAGTGCATGTGGTGAATACCCAGGTAGGTCGCTCTCAATGCTTCAGGAAACTCAGCCCTAGGTTCTAATGTGGGACATTAAGAGGTGATGAACTGATTTACAGAGGAGTGAAAGAAACCCTATTAACTACTTGAATGGCAGAGGCGCTGTATTAGCATGCATGTTTTATGGAATAGGATGAAGCATAGTTTTAGATCAGGCATAGAATTTATTTGGTACACCAAAGACACATTTCATAGCTAAAATATGCCACTTCCTTTTTTTTTGGTGTTACACAAGAATTTTGCACTTCCTATTTCCTGTATACCCCTCTTTGGTGTGCAATCTGCCTCCAGCATTCTTGGTGTGATAAATAAATGATATGTCCGATTCAAATACAATGAGTTAGAGCCATTCCTAAATAGTAGCGCATCCTACTATGGCTGTCTCTGCCATTCGACTAGTCAACTGAGATTTTTCTTTCCTCTACAGAACAGAGAAACCAACACATCAGAGAGTGTTTACCGTAGCTCAAACTGTTTCAGACAGTAGTATCTCCCAGAGATCAGCAGGAGGAACCGTTTTGAGCGACAGCAGACCCAGGAGACTGACCCTTCCAGAAGGGTCAGTTTCCCTGCAGACTTTAGGGGCAATTTTTGAGCAAATTGAACAGTGTTTGGCAATGTGGGCAGCAGATATGGCTTCAAAGAAAATTTGTATAGTAATAGAGTAGCTTTACAGGATTAATTGGGAGAGTAAAAGATAAAGGGCAGGTCAAGCTTGATTGATAGGGCTCTTTCACATGGATGACAGTGCCTACCGCCCTCTGAAAATCTATTTGCAGAGAATTGCTTTTCAGAAGGTGAGAGAGCAGTAGCTGCCAGGACTTCAGGCGCTTTGTTTTAAATATCAAGGGGGATTTTGTATTGAAATTGTGCAATGCAACCCTAAGTCTAACAGTCAGATATACCTGTGCTCAAATCCCAATAGCTTCTATATGTATATCTTTCATCAAGTGCTAAAGGGTTGTGACCACATGTTAACAGTAAACATTCTTGATGAACCCTCTGTACACTGCAATGCAGTCTTTCTAGAAAACTTTGCAATTAAAAAAACAGGTATTTTTAGTTCACATACAATGCAATACATGTTTAAGCTATCCAACTGCATCAAGGTAATGCCTCTCCGGCCAGTCCCTATTCTGCTCTACAAACTGCAAATGCTACAGTGGATAGAGTGCCAATAAGAGGCAGATAGACACAAGTTGTAGGAGAGTCACAAGGTTAAGGTCTGGTCCCTGCAATGCAATAGAAGAAAGATAAACCTGTGCTCCAACTTTGCTGGAAAAGGTATATAGCAGTGTGCAGAGGGTTCATCCAGAATTTTGAGTGTTAGTGTGTGGTCACACCCCCTGGTTTATATTCATGTAGAAGCTAATGGGATATGAGCACAGGTATATCTTGCTTTTATTGCATTGCAGGTTAGTGACCAGACCTGAACCTTGTGGCTCTCCTACAACTTGTGTCTATCTGCCCCGTATTTGCATTTTGTAGAGCAGTGTAGGGACTGGCCAGAGAGGGATTACTTTGACGCAGTTGGCCAGCTTAAAGTATAACTAAAGGTACAACTTTTTTTTAGTTTTGCACAGAGTGGAGATTCAGTAGATTAGAACACTTGTCAGGTTTTTATTGCTGTCTGTGTTCTCGTTAGGGAGATTCGCTCTCTCTCTCTATTTGTCCTGTTTACCATTACCATTGAAAGTAAAACAAAATCCCAAATTTTGGGTTGTCCCCAGAAAAGTAATATAATGGGAAATCTTCCAGTGGGGACATTAACTCTGGTGCCCTGGGGGTCCAAAGGAATTTCTTTAATTTGGAGAGATTTCTTCTCTCTTCCTGTTTGGTTATTGGACAAGAAGTGAAGGTATATCTCCCCAATGGGACACAGAAGGCAAAAAAAACCTGAAAGGGGTTATAACCTTTCCTTACACTTTCCAAAATGAAAAAAAAGTTCTGGTCTATAGTTCTTTAAACATATTGCAATGTAAACTAAAAACCCCTGTTTTTTTTATTGCAAAGTTTGCTAGAAAGGGTGTATAGCAGTGTGCAACCGTGAGCCAAGTGTGCTCCCATCTACACAAATGGTAATGGGCACATTTGACAAGAGGAGCCATCTGTCAAACTCTGAAAACTGAGTCAAAATTGCCACAACTGCAAAGTAAAGGATTGCACTCATGGCATGTGTCCAGCCCTGTCTGGCTGCAATGGTAGAATTTAGGTAAGCAGTCAGGGGGTGATAAACCCACGGCTCAACCTCCTGTTTTTTACTGCCCTCTGGCTGGTATAAATTTTACTAATGATCATCTCTGCTTATGTATTTTGTCACCACATGCTATGCTTAAATTGCCCAGGTTTACTTTAATACTTCCACATAAGATATGTTTTATATTTGTGCTTTAATGTATTGTATTGCTTATTTCTTTTTTTTATATTTTAGTTCTGATTTTTAGTTTGTAACAATATGCCACAGTGCAGTGGGAGCAGTTGTATCCATTAGAAGATGATGCAGTGTCAGTTTATAGCCAAAGGACCATAGCTACAGGTCACACTGAGGTCATATTGCAGGAATTTACACAACCTGTGAAGTCATTCACACTTATGCACTTTATTTGAAACATTTAAAATGTTATTTTCTACGTGGCCAGCTCTCATTACAGTGTTAAGATTTTGTACAGTAAAAAAAAAATAAAACAACACATACGGTACATTCACATTTTGTTTAATATAATAAGGCTCATAATTAGTTCCATGGAAAATAATGGTAAATGGTAAAACCGCATGTGGTTTGGTGTGTTTTTAAGACCTGTGGTTTTGTGTGTTTGAAGACAACAGATGTTGGAAGAGGTTGAACTTGATGAATACCAAACTTTTTTCAACCTTATTAAAGAGTTATTGCACCTTTGGTGCAGTTACATTTGTATTGTATTGTATTTGTATTGTATTGTCCCCCCAGCCCAACCCTAGTCTTATAATAACCGTTCAATGATCCAGAAAGATGCTTCTAGTAGTAACCCACATGGAAGAAAAGTATATTTTAAATATATTTTTCAAATATTCTTCTAAAATATATTGACATATATTTGAAATACTACAACTTTAGCCGTATTCAATATATATATATATATATATATATAGCGCATGTTGAAATGCGTTTTTTATATATTACAAAATATATAAAAAATATTTTTTTTAAATATATATTTTTTAAAATATATTCTTTAGATTTTTTTAACATATAAAAAAATAATTTTAACATATATTTTTACATATATTTGTAAATGCATTCCAAAATTGTGGATTAAATGTATTTTTAAAGACATACAGTATATTTACAAAAATGTATTTTTAAAAATATTTTTCATATATTTTGGAATAAAAATGCATTTCAACATGCAGTATATATATATATATATATATATATATATATATTTATTGAAATATATTTTGAAATATATTGAATAAGGCCAAAATTGTAGTATTTCAAATATATGTCAATATATTTGGGAAGAATATTTTTAAAATATATTTAAAATATATTTTTCTTCTATATGGGAAAACCCCCTTTATTGACATTAAAACAACATGTCACAAATCGAAGAGCAATGTTTTGCAACCACAAAAGTTCCCTTCATCAGGAAAAGTGGTATGGCCACTCTGAAGGAACCCTGTGTGGTTCTGATATATATTATTAAAATGTGCTTTTATTTGAAGAGTAACTTCACTTTTGTTGAGAAAAAACACATTCCCCTCTGGGTGATCTATATACATCACAAGGATTTTAACAGACTTTATTGCAGGTTCCTACCCTTTGTTATTCTGAAGAAATGCCTGTTTGTTTGTCTGTGTCCATGTGCAGAGTGAACGCATATGGGAGTGGTTTTGTAATTATCAATCAGCTGCTGCGCCTGCAGGGCTTTAATGAGGAAAGTGGCAGGGTCTGCATCCCTTTGGGAGTAGCTCCCCAAAAATAACATTTTTGTTGCAGAGGATGCCCAAAGTCTGACTTGTTTCTTAGTGCACACTTCTTGAACAATATGTAAACCAATCACACAAGCAGGAAATTAAATTTTCGGGTGGGGGAAGGGATTTCCATACGCCGTCTGTGTACAGAACACCTCAAGGTTGGGGTGTGCAAAATCACGTATATATACTGTACGTGATTTTGCATTTTGCATTTGTGGACTTGGCTGTCAATCACCAGGTCCTGGCCGGTGATTACTCGCCAGTACCCGGTGATTACCGAGCATCTCCGACGGGAGGGGAGAACTGTTTGTAAACAAAACACAGATCTCTCCCGTCAGCTCCTGCACACTGCTTTCCATGCCTGTGCATAGCACAGCCATGCAAAGCAGTGTGCGTACAGTGAAGCACACACACAGCACACACTAAAACTGCACACAGCACACAGTTAACCCTTTGATCGCCCCAGATGTTAACCCCTTCCTGCCCAGTGCCATTAGTACCGTGTCAGTGCTTTTTATTAGCACTTACCACTGTATTGGTATCACTGGGGATGTCAGTGACACCAAGTCAGTTCCCCCCAGTGTCAGAATGTCCGCCGCAGTCCCACTATAAGTCGCTGATCGCTGCCATTACTAGTAAAAATAAAAAAACAGTATCTATACTGCCATTTGTAAACGCTATAACTTTCACGTAAACCAATTAGTTTACACGTATTGGGATTTTTTGTTAGCAAAGACATGTCGCAGAATACATTTTGGCCTAAATTTATGACGAAATTTGATTTTTTTTTATTTTTTAACTGGACATGTTTAATAGCAAAAAGTCCAAAATATTGTTTTTTTCCCAAAATTGTCGGTCATTTTTTTTATTAGCGCAAAAAATTAAAACCGCACAGGAGATCAAATACTACCAAAAGAAAGCTCTATTCGTGGGAAAAAAGGACGTAAATTTTGACTTAGCACTATGGGGATGAGTCACACATCCATTTGTACTCAAGCGTGTTCTGATAGGTTCTAACTTGCCTGGGTCACCCACCAGTGGACTCAGTGTTTACGCAGTAGTAGAAGAAATAACACGTGTGTATGTGTTGTGCTGTTGCCGGAAAATGAGTGACAGGTATCTGGAGCAGTGGATTGACATCAAATTTTGCATGAAATTTGGCAAAAGTATGAGTGAAATGTTAGGACAGGCTTATAGTGAACATTTCATGAAGAAATCAGATGTTTTTGAATGGCATAGGTGGTTTAAGGAGGGGCTTGAAGATGTCCACGATGACACAAGAAGTGGGCAGCCAAAAACACAAAAATAGACAGATGCATAATTGGACAAAGTGTGAACCTTATGTGACAGTAGGCAGGTGAAATCACCTGGTTGCGTCCTGGATGGACGATATATTTGTCCGAGATTCAGGGTTTATGGGGATTTGTACCACTAGAGGGAAGTGCTGAGTCCTTCAGCACTGAGATAATGAGCCCAGCTGAAGGTAGTGGGCTCATTAACACTTGTATAAAGCTTCCAGAGTGCTTAGGGAGTTGCTCCACCCTGGAACCAGATCTGTGCCTGAACTGTCTGGGGAGCTGACCTGTTATCTGTGTGCAGAGAGACCAAAGCCTGTGTGGCTAACCTCCCAGTACTAGCAACTAGGTATAGCAGCAGGCTGTACCTAGTGGGTAGCTAGGGAAAAGCTGTTGTTGCAGTAAGTAGCCAAGTTGGCCAGGATTTATTTTGATGTCTCTTTTTGTTTATCATTTTTTTCTGTAAATATTGTAAATAAATTGCACCTGTTTGTTTTCACCTCCACTATTGTTGTGCTGTGCCTATCTTTTTGTGTTGTGCACCCATCCAGGGGGTCACACACACCCGCTGCCGAGCTAACCTTGTTACATATGGTGGAGGACGGCGGGCAGTTGTGGTAACTAAAGGCCAGCATGGAGGAGATAATCAGACAGTTGGCTCTGGCAAATGCCAATCAACAGCAGGCAAATGCAAGTTTCCAGCAGAGCATTGCAGTCCAGCTGAAGGCCTTGGAACAAGCAGAGGTCCGCCATAGGGAATTGCTGGTGCAACAGGACCAGAAACACCAGAAACAAATTGAGGCTGTTTTGAAGCAGCTCCAGCAGAGGCAGCAGACTGAGGCTGATTCTGGTAAAACACCATCATTTTCTGTGGGCCGTTTATTGCCAAAAATGACGGGAGAGGATGATCCGGAGGTGTTTCTAACCACCTTTGAAAGGACTGCTGAAAGGGAAAAGTGGCCTAAAGAACAGTGGGCTGGATTGATGGCCCCATTATTAACTGGAGAGTCGCAAAAAGCTTACTATGACCTGGAGCCGGACCAGGCCAAAAACTATGATGTGCTGAAAGTGGAAATTTTGGCCCGGTTGGGTGTTACCCTCGCTGTCCGTGCTCAGCGGGTACATAATTGGACTTTTCGGCTTGGGAAACCTCCCAGGTCACAGATGTATGATCTCATTCACCTGAGCAGGAAGTGGCTGCAGCCAGAGACTTTGACCGCCCCAAAAATTGTGGAACGTGTCGTCATGGATCGGTTCCTAAGGTCTCTGCCTAATACTATTCAAAAGTGGGTCAGCCATGGAGACCCAGAAACTGCAGACAAGCTGGTGGATCTAGTGGAGAGATACTTGGCTACTGAGAACCTGACCTCCTCTTCCAGAGACTCACGGACTTTCCACCCTAAGACCAGACCATCCCCAGCGGCGGGTAAGATGACTACAAGGGGTGAGGGTGGAGAGAGTGAGAGGGTGGGAGTATTACCCAATGTCTGGCAAGAGCGGCCAGGAAGGCCAAGGCCGCAAGAAGCGGTGAAAAAAATTATTTGTTACCGCTGCCGGCAAGAGGGACATATTGCAGCTAATTGCCCAGTGGTGGATGAGCCTATGCAGTGTGACTTTCTGAGCAATAGACGTCAGTCGCTGTTTGCGACAGTGGTATGCACGGCCAGCCCGGGCACTGAGAAACATTTGTGCAAAATGACTGTTAATGGAAATAATATTGTGGGGTTGCTGGATTCAGGTAGCTTGGTAACCTTGATAAGAGAGGAGATGGTCACTACAAAGGTCTCTGGGCATAAAAAGGTGGCAGTGATTTGTGTGCATGGGGACACTAGGGAGTATCCCGTGGCTACTGTGTTTTTTGAGACCCCCAAAGGTAACCTGTCTCATCAGGTAGGATTGGTACCTCATTTACCACATGATGCCATTGTGGGGAGGGATTTTCCAAAATTCTGGGAACTCTGGGATTGTTCTGACCCCCCCACTGTCTCCCCTGCAGACCAGGAAGGTGAATCCCAGAAAGCGTCTGAGTGTGGTGAGGTCTCTCCCAAGTTCCCCTTGTCGGTACTAGCTGGGGAGACCCAAGGAACTGGGGAGGAGCCCACCTCCTCAGATGAAAATCTGCCGGTTTTGGATTTCTCGGACTTAGAGGTGCATAGGGAAAATTTTGCCACCGAACAGCTGAAAGACCCCACGCTGATAAAAGCCCGGGAAAATGTAGTAAAAGTAGATGGCCAACTAGTGAGTCCTGAGAAAACTGCTGCTTATCCATACTTCCTTGTGGAAAGGGACCTACTCTATCGAGTTGCTCAGGGGGCAGAAGAAACCATTGAGCAACTGGTGGTGCCCAGACCTTACAGGAAGTTGGTGTTGGAGTTGGCCCATGGACACATCCTTGGGGGTCATTTGGGGGCGGAGAAAACACGGGAAAGAGTACTGCAGCGGTTCTATTGGCCTGGGGTCATTAAGGAGGTGGAAAATTACTGTTCCTCTTGCCCTGTGTGTCAGAAGTCGGCCCCTATGCCCCATTTCCGTAGTCCACTGGTACCTCTTCCCATCATTGAGGTCCCCTTTGAAAGGATTGCCATGGATTTGGTAGGTCCGCTGGTGAAATCCGCTAGGGGGCATCAGTACCTGTTGGTCATACTCGACTATGCCACCCGCTATCCAGAAGCAATTCCACTCCGAAATACCTCTGCCAAGACAATAGCTAAGGAGCTATTCCTCGTTTTCAGCCGAGTGGGTATTTCAAAGGAACTGCTGACGGACCAGGGAACCCCCTTTATGTCCCGGGTGATGAAAGAGCTCTGCAAACTGTTCAAGGTAAAACAGTTGCGCACCTCTGTGTATCATCCCCAAACTGACGGGTTGGTGGAAAGGTTCAACAAAACCCTGAAACAAATGCTAAGGAAGGTGGTAGATAAGGATGGAAAGGGTTGGGATTATTTAGTACCCTATTTGATGTTTGCCATCCGGGAGGTACCCCAGTCCTCCACAGGGTTTTCACCATTTGAGTTGCTCTATGGGAGACACCCAAGGGGGCTGTTAGATATCGCCAAGGAAACTTGGGAAAGTGAGAGTTCTCCCCACCGGAGTGTGATTGAGCACGTCGCCCAAATGCAAGATAGAATTGCCCAGGTTATGCCTATCGTAAAGGAACATTTGTCCCAAGCACAGTTAGCGCAGCAGAGGGTGTACAATCGGGGGGCCCGGACCAGGTCGTTTGCTGAAGGAGATAGAGTGCTAGTGCTAATCCCTACGGTTGAAAGCAAATTCCTGGCCAAATGGCATGGCCCATACGAGGTGATTGAGAAAGTGAGTGAGGTGAATTACAGGGTCAGACAACCAGGAAGGCGGAAACCGGAGCAGATCTACCACATCAATCTGCTAAAGGCCTGGAGGGACAGGGAATCCCTAGTTGCTGAGGGTTTGTCACCAGCGCCATCTAACTGCTTGGTTCCGGAGGTTGGAATAGCAGTCACCTTGTCTACAATTCAAAAACAGGAGGCTAAAGAGTTTGTGCTCCGCAACACAGAGGTTTTTTCTGAGCTGCCGGGACAAACCTCGGGGGTGGAGCATGACATTATCACCCCACCGGGTGAAAGAGTAAAACTGAAACCCTATAGAATCCCAGAGGCTCGACGGGAGGCAATACGTGGGGAAGTACAGAGAATGCTAGATTTGGGGGTGATAGAGGAGTCCCAAAGTGACTGGTCCAGCCCCATAGTGTTGGTGCCCAAACCAGATGGGAGCTGGCGATTTTGTAACGACTTTCGACAGTTGAATAAAGTTACAAAATTTGACACCTACCCCATGCCAAGGATAGATGAACTAATCGACCGACTGGGAGCAGCCCGGTACATGACAACACTAGACTTGACGAAAGGTTATTGGCAAATTCCCCTAGCTAAGTCGGCAAAGGAGAAGACTGCATTTGTAACCCCAGAAGGGTCATTCCAGTATAAAAGAATGCCGTTCGGGTTACAGAATGCACCGGCCACCTTTCAGCGAAAAATGGATCAGATTCTTCGTCCCCATCAGAAGTATGCTGCAGCGTACTTGGACGATGTGATTATCCATACCACAGACTGGGCCTCACATTTGCCAAAAGTTCAGGCTGTGCTAGACTCAATATGGAAAGCTGGGTTTACGGCCAACCCAAAGAAGTGTACGATTGGACAGGAGGAGGCCAAGTACCTGGGGTACACTATTGGGAGAGGGGTAATAAAACCTCAGATAAACAAAGTGGAAGCAATACAGAATTGGCCACGCCCAAATAACAAAAAGCAGGTACGGGCTTTTCTAGGAATTGCTGGCTACTATCGGCGATTCATTCCCCATTTTGCTTCTATGGCAGTACCCCTAACCAACCTGACAAAAGGGAAGGAGTCTGTCATGGTTAAGTGGTCCCCTGAGGCTGAAGCAGCCTTCCTGTCTTTAAAAAGGGCCTTATGTAGCCAGCCAGTCCTATACTCACCAGACTTCTCAAAAGACTTTGTGGTCCAGACAGATGCATCCAATGTTGGCTTAGGAGCAGTGCTGTCCCAGGTTTGGCAGGGGGAGGAGCACCCGGTAATCTATCTCAGCCGAAAGCTAAAGTCTCACGAGGAAAATTACGCCACGATTGAGAAGGAGTGTTTAGCGGTAAAGTGGGCCCTAGATTCCCTTCGGTACTATCTGCTGGGCAGACATTTTGACCTGATCACAGATCACGCTCCCTTGAAATGGATGGCTCAAAATAAGGAGACCAATAGAAGGGTAAATAGGTGGTTTCTGGCCCTACAGGAATTTACCTTCACGGTGAAGCATCGCCCCGGTGTTCAGATGGGAAATGTGGATGCTTTATCCCGGGTACATGCCTGCCTGGCTACTAGTGTTACAACCCCAAGGTTGAAACAAGAGGGGGGGGTATGTGACAGTAGGCAGGTGAAATCACCTGGTTGCGTCCTGGATGGACGATATATTTGTCCGAGATTCAGGGTTTATGGGGATTTGTACCACTAGAGGGAAGTGCTGAGTCCTTCAGCACTGAGATAATGAGCCCAGCTGAAGGTAGTGGGCTCATTAACACTTGTATAAAGCTTCCCAGAGTGCTTAGGGAGTTGCTCCACCCTGGAACCAGATCTGTGCCTGAACTGTCTGGGGAGCTGTCAGGGATCACGGCGCCGGAATCCTGCATCACGGCGCCGTCCCCCCGCGCATGCGCACTGGCGGCGAGCCGCGGCTGACAGGACGCCGCGCATGCGCAGTAGAGAGTCGAGGGCGCGCCTCAGGCGTCCAATGACAGCCGGGGGCGCGTCCCAGCCAGCCAATGACAGTGCAGGGCGCACTATTTAAAGATGCCCTGCACTGTCACCCATTGCCGCAAGGTCTTATGTGATCCTGGATACCTGCTCCTGTTCTGTGACCCTGTTTTCAACCCTGACTACGCTGCCTGCCCCTGTGTTTGACCCGGCTTGTCCTGACTACTCTGCCTGCTCCTGCGTTTTGACTCGGATATCCTGACTATTCTACGGACTGATTTACCTGGCTGACCCTGCATGTGACCTGACTACTCCTTGCCCGCTGATTTGGTACCCCGCTTACCCCCCACGGAACCACTATCCGTGCCCCCTGCTGGGGCCGTCATCCGCCTCATATCTGGCTCTCCCGGTACCTACACGCATCCCCGGAGGCCTTCCCAGCCGCTGGTGGGCCCGCCCAGAGGTCGTGACCTGGCCCGGGACTGTTTCAAGTCCATCCCCACCATCAGGGGCCCTGGTGAAGGCACAGCCCGGGCTTAGACCCCACGCTCTGGGTTGGTCTATCAGTTGGCAGCCGGAAGGCTCCGCCTGGCGGATCATAACAGTACCTTGCGGCCATGACAGAGCCAGGAGGTGGACCGGCGTCCCTAGAGGATATTTGCCAGCACCTGGCAACTTTGACCCAGGCCTTCCAGAACTTCCACAGTCGCTGCGCCCGACTGGAAGACCGCATGGAGACATTAGCCCCCCAGACTCCCCCTGCTCAGAGTCCCGCGTCTGGGGAACCTCCCGCTACCCCGACATCCGGAGCGGTTGCCACACCCTTAGCTCCTGAGCCCCGCGTTCCCCTGCCGGAACGGTTCCGTGGTGACCGGAGCCGCTTCCGAGCCTTCCGGAATGCTTGCACACTATATTTTGACTTGCAGCCCCGCACATTCTCCTCCGAGACCGTCAGGGTGGGGTTTATAGTCTCTCTCCTTCAGGATGAGCCCCAGGATTGGGCTCACCGTCTGATGGAGAGGCGTGACCCCCAGCTTGACTCCGTGACCAAGTTCTTTCAGGCCATGGCAGTATTGTATGACGACCCTCAGCGGGCTGCCTCCGCAGAGGCTACCCTATACTCGCTGCGGCAGGGCCGCCGGGCAGCCGAAGAATACGCGTCCGACTTTAGGCGATGCATGGGAGACACCAGATGGAACGATGCGGCCTTATGTCACCAGTTCCGCATCGGGCTGTCTGAGTCTCTCAAGGACGAACTAGCACGAGTAGGCCTACCAGACTCCCTGGAAAGACTGATTGAGTTGGCCATCCAGATTGACCGTAGGTTAAGGGAACGTCGGCTGGAAAGGAGCAACCAGGGTCAAAGGGTGGCATGGATCCCACCGAGAGACACAGCTCCAACCCCAGGGAACCATCCCCGAGGCACGGAATCGGGGGACAACCCGGAACCCATGCAGCTGGGACTGGCCCGTTCCCACTTGTCGGTCGAGGAACGTCAAAGGAGACGAGCGCTGAACCTATGCCTGTACTGCGGGGAAGCTGGTCACCAGGTGCGCTCCTGTCCTGCAAAGATGAGTAAGTCCGCTTCCTTTTCTTTTACTTTACCCGCAGGAAGGGATGATCAGTCCAATTACCTGGCCATACCTGTGTCTTTGCAGCTCCCGGGAAGAACACTATCGGTGACCGCAATCGTTGACTCTGGAGCTTGTAGTTGCTTTGTCGACCTGACTTTTGCCCACCGGCAAAAAATACCACTGCAGACCAAAGAAAGGGGGTTCAACATCTTCTTGGCAGACGGCTCCAGTATAAAATCAGGGGTGGTGGACCAGGAGACACCACCCATTTTTACCACAATAGCAGACCATCACCAGGAGTTCCTCCGTTTGGATGCCATCGCATCACCCCTATTTCCAGTCATTCTGGGGCTCCCTTGGCTGCGGGCCCATAACCCCCAGATTGACTGGGAAAGGGGAACGATTCAATTTAGGTCACCCTACTGTTTGAATCACTGCCAGGTCACGGGATCCGTGGGTCCCCGGTCCCTCCTGTGCTTGGACGGTGATGCCAATCTATCCCAGACTATTCCCCCGGCCTACCATGACTTCTTGGATGTTTTCAGTAAGCGGGGGGCTGACGTTCTTCCCCCACACCGTTCTTACGATTGTCCTATAGACCTCCTACCCAGATCTGAGATCTCGTTCGGCCGGATCTTTCCCTTGTCAGAAACGGAATCGGGTGTACTGAGGGAATATATTGACGAGAACCTGCGGAAGGGGTTTATTCGTCCTTCCACATCCCCAGCCGGGGCCGGGCTGTTCTTCGTAGAGAAGAAGGACAAATCGTTACGGCCCTGCATAGACTACCGTGATCTAAACAAGATAACGGTAAAGAACCGTTATCCCTTACCGTTAGTCCCCGAGCTCCTCCAGAGATTGAAATCGGCCATGATATTCACTAAACTAGACCTGCGGGGGGCCTATAACCTTGTCCGTATCAGGGAGGGGGATGAGTGGAAGACGGCCTTCCGTACGAGATTCGGTCACTACGAATATCTAGTGATGCCATTCGGGCTCTGTAATGCACCGGCAACCTTCCAGCATTTCATCAACGATGTTTTTCGTGATTTCCTCGATGTCTTTGTAGTAGTTTATTTGGATGACATCCTAATTTTCTCCCCTTCACTGGAGGTTCATCGAGGTCACGTAGTACGGGTATTAGAACGGTTGCGTCAACACGGGCTATACGCCAAGGCAGAAAAGTGCTGTTTCGAACAGCGCGAAATCACGTTCTTGGGACTGGTTCTCTCTTCCGCGGGGGTCGCGATGGATCCCCAGAAAGTCACGGCGATCTTAGATTGGCCAATACCCGCCGACAAAAAGGGGGTACAGCGTTTCATTGGCTTTTCCAATTTTTATAGAAAGTTTGTTAGGAACTTCTCCGGTCTGGTCTCCCCGATCACGCAACTGACGAAACAAGGGGTCCGTTTTAAGTGGACTTCCGAAGCCCAGACGGCATTCGAGAAGCTCAAAAAATTATTCACGTCTGCACCCATCCTCTGCCATCCGGATATTTCCCTCCCATATGTCTTGGAAGTGGATGCCTCTGAGAACGCGGTAGGAGCGGTTCTGTCCCAAAGAAATGGAACCAAGGAACTACTGCACCCCGTGGCGTTCTTCTCCAGGAAGTTGACGCCGGCTGAACGTAACTATGACATTGGAGATCGGGAGCTCCTGGCCATCAAATCCGCTCTAGAAGAATGGAGGTACTTACTGGAAGGAGCCACACACCCAATCCTAGTCTTCACTGATCACAAGAACCTGGAATATTTAAGAACAGCGAAACGACTGAGACCTCGCCAGGCAAGATGGGCTCTTTTCTTCTCGCGATTCACTCTCCATATTACGTACCGACCCGGTACTAAGAACACAAAACCAGACGCTCTGTCCCGCATGTTTGAGGACCCCGATGACACAGTGGCACCTGACACCATCTTACCTTCCGGAAGTTTCCTTGCTCTACAAACAGAACTTCGTTCCAGACTCCTCGACGCTTCTACAGGACTACCAGTTCCGTCGGGGTCACCCCTCCTGAACCACGGCGGGCTGTTTTGGAAGGAAGACCGGATCATGGTCCCAGAAGAGGTGCGAACCCTGGTCCTAGGGCACTGCCACGACCATCGAATGGCAGGTCACTTCGGGGTGGCGAAAACTCTGGAACTACTACGGCGCTCGTTCTGATGGCCGAACATGAATAAGGACAGCGAGCGTTACGTCCAGACCTGCTCCACCTGTCAAAGGAACAAGCCCTCCAGGAGCCGGGCATGGGGATTGTTACGCCCATTACCAATACCCAAGCGGGCCTGGCAAATGATTGCCATGGACTTTGTGGTCGAACTCCCACCATCCCAAGGCTACACAGCAATAATGGTGGTCGTGGACCGCTTCTCAAAGATGGCACATTTTATACCCCTGGAGAAAACCCCATCGGCACCTGAAACGGCACGGATCTTCATTAAGGAAGTAGTCAGGCTTCATGGGGTCCCCGAAGATATAGTGTCAGATCGGGGAGTCCAATTCACCTCCAGGTTCTGGAACTCCTTGTGTAAAGCACTAGGAATCAAGCTGTCGCTTTCATCCGCCTACCACCCGCAGACCAACGGCCAAACCGAAAGGACCAACCAAACGCTGGAACAATACCTGCGATGTTACACGTCCTACCTTCAGGATGACTGGTTGACGTTGTTGCCGTCCGCAGAATTCGCGTACAACAACTCGAGTCACTCTGCAACGGGGCAATCCCCGTTCTTCGCCAATTACGGGTATCATCCCACATTTCTCCCTGACCTGATGCCTGAAAACCCGGTACCGGCATCTCAGGACGTCTTAAACTTCTTCTCTGTCAATAACAAGACAATTCAGGAAGCCATCGCCAAAGCCCAAGGGGACAGCAAGAGGGCGTTCGACAGGAAAAGAAGAGGAGAATTACTGCTTCAACCAGGGGATCGGGTATGGCTGTCAACGACCAACTTGAAGATGCTGCATCCTTCGAGGAAGCTGGGACCCAAGTACATTGGCCCATTTCCGGTAAAGCGTGTAGTCAACAAGGTGGCCTACGAGCTTGAGCTTCCGCAGACCTTCAGGGTACATCCTGTGTTCCATGTGTCTCTCCTGAAGCCATCCAGACTGGATCCTTTCCCGGACCGTGAGTCCAGACCTCCCGAGGCAATCTCCGTAGATGACCAGGAGGAATACGAAGTGGAGACTATCCTCAGTTGCCGACGGAGGGGGAACCAGACCCAGTTCCTGATAAAATGGAAGGGTTATGGCCCTGAGGAGAACTCATGGGAACCCGCCCAGAACATTCACGCTCCCCGGCTCATCCGGGAATTTTTTCGTGGACACCCGCGGTGGAGAGATCAGTGGGGCTCCCGGAGGGTGCCCATTGGGGGGGGCAGTGTCAGGGATCACGGCGCCGGAATCCTGCATCACGGCGCCGTCCCCCCGCGCATGCGCACTGGCGGCGAGCCGCGGCTGACAGGACGCCGCGCATGCGCAGTAGAGAGTCGAGGGCGCGCCTCAGGCGTCCAATGACAGCCGGGGGCGCGTCTCAGCCAGCCAATGACACTGCAGGGCGCACTATTTAAAGATGCCCTGCACTGTCACCCATTGCCGCAAGGTCTTATGTGATCCTGGATACCTGCTCCTGTTCTGTGACCCTGTTTTCAACCCTGACTACGCTGCCTGCCCCTGTGTTTGACCCGGCTTGTCCTGACTACTCTGCCTGCTCCTGCGTTTTGACTCGGATATCCTGACTATTCTACGGACTGATTTACCTGGCTGACCCTGCATGTGACCTGACTACTCCTTGCCCGCTGATTTGGTACCCCGCTTACCCCCCACGGAACCACTATCCGTGCCCCCTGCTGGGGCTGTCATCCGCCTCATATCTGGCTCTCCCGGTACCTACACGCATCCCCGGAGGCCTTCCCAGCCGCTGGTGGGCCCGCCCAGAGGTCGTGACCTGGCCCGGGACTGTTTCAAGTCCATCCCCACCATCAGGGGCCCTGGTGAAGGCACAGCCCGGGCTTAGACCCCACGCTCTGGGTTGGTCTATCAGTTGGCAGCCGGAAGGCTCCGCCTGGCGGATCATAACAGGAGCTGACCTGTTATCTGTGTGCAGAGAGACCAAAGCCTGTGTGGCTAACCTCCCAGTACTAGCAACTAGGTATAGCAGCAGGCTGTACCTAGTGGGTAGCTAGGGAAAAGCTGTTGTTGCAGTAAGTAGCCAAGTTGGCCAGGATTTATTTTGATGTCTCTTTTTGTTTATCATTTTTTTCTGTAAATATTGTAAATAAATTGCACCTGTTTGTTTTCACCTCCACTATTGTTGTGCTGTGCCTATCTTTTTGTGTTGTGCACCCATCCAGGGGGTCACACACACCCGCTGCCGAGCTAACCTTGTTACACTTAGTACACATAGACTGAAGATTGAGTGTGTGAAAGATGACAGAAGAACTGTACATGAACAGGGAAACAGTGAGGAAAATTCTAATGGAGGATTTGGGAATGAGAAAGATTTCTGCGAAGATGGTGCCTCGAGTCTTGACAGAAGATCAGAAAGAATGTCATCTTCAAATTTCATTCCATCTTTTTGTAACGCCCTCTAGGTTTAGATAGCTAGGCTTTTTGTTTTTTAGATAGAGGCTGGGTAGCAGCCTGGGATGAGTCAGCCTGGGAGTGAGGTAGTGAGTTCACCTTAGGACTGCCTGGGAGATTCTGCAGGTCAGGGCTTCTGGAGCCCTCCCACCTTTCCAGAAACTTAGAGAACTTTCTGCAATAGGGGTGGAGGATGGGAGGAGGCCTAGATCTGCATGCTTGAGGGACCTTGTCCAATCCACTAGCAGGAGGCTAGGTATGGTGACCAAGGATAACCCTTAAATATGACAGAGCCTGGGGAGCAGTGTGAAGTGTCAGGTGGAAGATGAACTGAGAGGAAGGTTGGGGTGTGAAGCCTGGGAGGGGAGTCTATCTGCAGGCAGGTCACTGGAAAGGAGGATCTCCAATGTCCCACCATCTACTAGGTAGGACAACCTATGCAGCAAAGAGGGAGTCAGCCTAGCGTAAGGCCTAAAGGCAGCCCCCAACCCTCCAAGCTAACAGGACAGGACCGTATGCGTAGTTCTACACCCCCTGGGCCAGATAAGGAGAGAAGGAGGTCAGGTACAAGACCCAACTAGTTCTCATCCGGGAATACTTCATTGTTAGCTTTTTGGACCCCTTGGCCCAGGGATAGCCGTCAGTGCAGCTGGGTGAAGAGAAGGATTCATCCGGGGTCTGAGGAGGTACTTCAGAGCTCCTTAAAGAGACTGTGTTCTGTTTTTGCTAATCCACGTTTTTGTACAGTATTGTTGCTAAGAAGTTTGTCCTCAAGTTTACAGTTCTTTGGGCATCCCATATACACCTAGACCCCATCCAAGTTGTTAAACCCTTAACCACTTCAAGTCCGGACACTTTACCCTCTTCCTGTCCAGGCCAATTTTCAGCTTTCAGCGCTATCACACTTTGAATGACAATTGCGCGGTTATACAACACTGTACCCATATGAATTTTTTAGCATTTTATTGAGACAGATAAAGCTTTATTTTGGTGGTATTTATTCACCACTGGGATTTTTATTTTTTTTGCTATATAAATGAAAAAGTCCAAAAATTTTGAAAAAAAGTGTTTTTCTTATAAAAATTTGCAAATAAATATTATTTCATCATAAATCTTGGCCAAAATGTATTCAGTTAAATTTTTAGTAAAAAAAAAAAATAACCCAAATTAGTTTATAAGCAAAAATTATAATTTTTAAAAATTAAAACTTTTATTATTTATGCTTTTTTTACATACTGTCACCCTAGCAGTACAGTGTCACCATGGTGACACTGTACTACTTGTGGGGGGGGGGGGGGGGGGTGATGAAGAGTTTTTTTTTACACTGAATGCTTTTACACCCATAAAGGCTGTAAAAGCAATAATTTCTCCTTCTCTCTGGTTGCATTCTTGCAGCCATAGAGAAATACTGTGTGAGCTGTGATTGGTGATCATTCACAAATTTCACACGTAGTAAACAACAATTTCAGAAATGACATCTTGCTTACTACTCTGCATGTGATCACTGATTGGCCAATCAGTGATCATATGATTGGGACCTCACACAGAGGTCCCGTACGACGTTTGGTGGGCACCGGATCACGGTGCAGCACGCTCCCAGGGAGCGCGCACAGTCCAAAATGGCGGGCGCCGTTTATGAACAGCAACCTGCCCCTGGACTGCCACCGTCCGGCCGTTTATATACAGCGGCCGGACGGCAAGTGGTTAACCTCCCTAGTGGTCTGATTATGTCAGTATTTCTGTGCTCAAAGCGGTACATTTTTTTGCATGGAAATATGTATTTTTTTTATTGTAGGCCTGTAATTTTTAGGAATAACTCACTGAAATCTGTCCGAACAAGAGTCTAGTAAAAATCCCGGGTATGATAAAATTTGAAACACAAAGTCATAAATTATAATATAATAAATAATGATAAAAAATAATAATATAATAATAAATTTAATTCAATAATATAATCAAACCAAAAACATTGAAATTTGAAATAGAGCGCCAAGTTCGCACATCACTGAGCAAAGTCGCAAAATCGTTTTCAGTGTCTGATGATGCCTTTCCCCACGAATCATTATCACTCAATTCTGCAAGTGATTCTAATTTACTATCGCTGTTCTCTAGCTGGTCTAAAACCGCTTTTGACCTAAAGGGACGCTTTTTGGACGCCATGGACATTTCTCAGTTTCCAGGCAGAAAGAACAGTAAAAATGCAGGCAGGGCGCAGGACAAAGCACTAGGGACAAAATGTATGTGAAATGGTTTGTTACAGTAATGTTATACTATGAGATTTTAGTGCATTGAGTGAATGTCACTGTTAAAATTTTTGAATTTCCCACCGGTTCCGTCCCCCGTACGTCCCGACGCTCGCAGGGAACGGAACACCGAAGACGGATGCTGGCATCGGCCGGAGGAGATGGCTAGGGACGCTGCAGGGGGGACATCGCGGGAGCACAGGACAAGGAAAGTACAAGAGGGATCCCAGAACAACGCTGCAGGGTAATCCAGAGTGTAGCTCGGGGTTACCGCTTTTGGTACTGAAAGTTTACCCCGAGCTACACAGGGGAATACCGCCAGGGGGGTTAATAAAAACTACTAACAGCTCAAGGACTATTTACTGACTACAAGTGTGCAAGTGTGGAAAATGCATGCTGCTTGGCCATGCAGAGCTTAGGGGGACACAAATAAATCCAGCAGCCCTAGTGCTTCATTTTGAAGAATACAGAGGTCTTTGATCTTTTTTTTCTTTTTTTTTTACAGTCTGATTGAATGTTGATGCTACTGACAACTACAAGACAAGTAAAATGCATAAAAACACTCCTTATGAATGGAAAACCATACTCAAGCTTGCAGTGGTGGTGCCTGATCTGTAAGCTAACGGGCAGAAGCACAAGGTTGTAGAGCTGCTGTTTGTCAAAAAATGTTGTCACCCTCTTTGTGCAATGGCATCACACAGAACACAAGGACTCACTCAAAGCACAGTGCAAATAACATGCATGAATTTTTAACTTGCTCTGTGATGTTCTATTTTTTTACACATTGCAGTGCATTTTTTATCCTTTGTTTGGACGCTATCACTATGCATTACAACGTATTATAGCATATCTCAATGTGATGTGCAAAAATACAACATATTTTCTTCAGCAGCACATTGGTGTGAACAAAAACAATAACGAATAAAGCTACACTATATTGCCAAAAGTATTGGGACGCCTGCCTTTACATGCACATGACCTTTAATGGCTTCCCAGTCTTAGTCTGTAGGGTTCAATATTGAGTTGGCCCACCCTTTGCAGCTATAACAGCTTCAACTCTTCTGGGAAGGCTGTCCACAAGGTGTAGGAGTGTGTCTATGGGAATGTTTGACCATTCTTCCAGAAGCGCATTTGTGAGGTCAGGCACTGCTATTGGAAGAGAAGGCCTGGCTCGCAGTCTCCGCTCTTATTCATCTCAAAGGTATTCTATCGGGTTGAGATTAGAACTCTGTGCAGGCCAGTCAAGTTCCTCCACCCCAAACTTGCTCATCCATGTCTTCATGGAACTTGTTTTGTGCACTGGTGTGCAGTCATGTTGGAACAGGAAAGGGCCATCCCCAAACTGTTACCACAAAGTTGGGAGCATAAAATTGCCCAAAACGTCTTGGTAAGCTGACACTTTAAGAGTTCCCTTCACTGGAACTAATGGGCCAAGCCCAACCCCAAACCATAACCCAACTCCACCAAACTTTACACTTGGCACAATGCAGTCAGGCAAGTACCGTTCTCCTGGAAACAACCAAACCCAGAAATGTCCATCGGATTGCCAGACAGAGAAGCGTAATACGTCACTCCAGAGAACACGTCTCCACTGCTCCAGAGTCTAGTGGTGGCGTGCATTACGCCACTGCATCCAATGCTTTGCATTGCACTTGGTGATATAAAGCTTGGATGCAGCTCCTCAGCCATGGAAACCCATTTCATGAAGCTCTCGATGCACTGTTGTGCTAGTCTGAAGGTCACATGAAGTTTCTTTAGCTATTGACTCTGCAGACAGTTGGCAACTTCTGCGCACTGTGCCCTTCAGCATGCACTGACCCCGCTCTGTCATTTTATGTGGCCTACCACTTTGTGACTGAGTTGCTGTTGTTCCCAGTTGTTTCCACTTTGTTATAATACCGCTAAGGCTTCATGTACATGAGCCTACCCTGACCTCTGGCCACAATTTTGCCGCGTTTTGCATTTTCCCCTCAATTCTTCCACTTCAGGAGACAGAGGTTTAACCTCACCTAAATGTGGCAGCTCCTAAACTCTGCTAAAAGCCTATGTGTACAAGGACACATTTGTGGTGTTGAGTTTAGCAGCTTTGGCAAAAAAATGCCAAAAGCTCCCAAACTTGAGTTAGGAGCTGCTCATGTATATGAAGCCTAACAGCTGACCGTGAAATATTTAGTAGCAAGGTAATTTCACGGATGGACTTATTGCACAGGTGGCAACCTATCATAGTACCACTCTTGAATTCACTGAGCTTCTGAGAGCAACCCATTCTATCACAAATGTTTGTGGAAGCAGTCTGCATGCCTAGGTGCTTGATTTTATACACTTGTGACCATGGAGGTGATTGGAACACCTGAATCCAATGATGTGGAGGGGAGTCCCAATACTTTTGGCAATATAGTGTATATGTCTTGTCCTTGCGTTGCAAGTGCGTTTGGAGACACAGCTCAGCGCTGTTGGCATGAATGATGAGCCCTAAGGTGCATTCTTTACTTTGGACATCTTGTTTCACTTGAATTGTTTAATAATGTGTGTTTCAACTGTGTAGTTTGGCTGGATTTGCCCTGCAGCCGTTTTTTAAAAAAATGATTATACAGGAGATGAATATAATTATGGAAATAATTCATGCATTTGTAAAGTGCATGTTCCCTTTAGGGCTTTTAACTGAGTATATTCAGATTATGGTATCATGTATTATTCTGGCTTCTGTGCAGAAGGAAAATAAAACCTCTTATTGACATTGTACATTCTGAAGCATAGGCTATATTTTTCTGGGTCACGCTGACCTTACACAGATAGTCAGCTGCAAACACTGACTACAAAGGCACAGCTAGCTAGAACATTTAGATCAGTCAGAGATTATTTATAACAAGAAATTAAAGAGTTTGTATGTTCTCTATGTGTTCATATTAACAGTGCCAATGTATGAGAACTGTATATTTCAAAAACTATTTGGAAGCTTTAAAAAGAGAACAGATGTTTTTATTAAAAGATTTAAATATCCAGTAAATGATAACACATGTTGTCTAGACCTACTGATTTCTTTATAATTTATATATGTATGTTAAAGTTTTACAGCCCACCTGAACCTAAAGCCCAACACCACCTTTTACATAAAATGGATGAATAAGTAATATGTAATGTATGTAGTGCAATAAGGGGCTGATTTGTAATGGGGAATATATTTTTAAAGCAGAACTTCACTCTCTCAATCCACACTATTTTTAATTCTTATTCTGCCAGCATTATTAAATAGGAAAGTACAGTAGTAACGATAGTCAATGAATCCGCAAAAAAAGTTTGCATTTGATTCATTTGGATGATGCCATAATAGTTCGGTCCTATGCAAAAATGAATTAAATTTTCAAATTTGTTCAATATTTCTGATATAAGTAAATTTGTAATGGTCACTGTCAGTCAGTTCAGTTCCACAGTCTAATGCAGTTCTTAGGTTTGAAAAGTTTTGGGCCGCCAAATTTTGCATTATTTATTCCTTTGCATCCGAAAATATTGAATCCTTCTGCATAGTTTCGATATATGAATTTAAATCCACCGAAATATTGAAACCAAAAGCTAAAATATAGCAATCTTTTAAAAAATAGTAAAATTTTTCAAAATCACCCAGACCAACAAATATACGAAATGAATGCCGAAGATACTTAGCGAATTCCGAAAACAAGCAAACGAAGTCCATATAAGCAAATAAGTCCATATAAGCAAACCTAGGTCGGAGCCAGGAGAGAAGCCAAGACAGGTCACAGAGCAAGCCAGGTCAGTCAAGGGAAATCCAAGAATAAACACAGGCGCACAGGATACAGAGGGCTGATGATCATCTAGAAACCTGTGAGCCAACCTGCTCTTTAAATAGGCCACTGGGTGCCAGAATCTGTCAGGCTTTGCGTACACTATGGCTCACAGGTGTGTGTGATTGAACCATTGCAGTCACTTCTGCACACATTAGCATGACCATGTTGAATATTGGCAAATATGCCAGTTCTTCCATGGTTGGTTTATCCTCTGACAAATAGGCACCAAACTTTTACACCCCCACCCTTCCTAATCAGTGCACTTGAACCTCGTTAGACCTCCCCCTGTCTTTTCCTCAACATTACAAGTCTGCAAGAAGATGTTTGTGATGAGGGGTGTGGCCATTACTCATCTATACCAGCACAGAGCACTGAAGTGGGAAGGCAGAGAGTGTATTTCCACTAAATGAAGAGGGTATTTTAAGGCATTTACAAGCAAGT
Organism: Staurois parvus; assembly: GCF_062004578.1. Lineage (NCBI taxonomy): Eukaryota > Metazoa > Chordata > Amphibia > Anura > Ranidae > Staurois > Staurois parvus. Next base: position 2,085,297 of record NW_028317882.1, read on the forward strand.
CTTCTAGGCATGGAATGAACAAGTTGGCGACATACTGCAACATCAGTCTTTTTCCATTCTTCAAGAATGACCTCTTTTGGAGCCTGGATGCTGAATGGAGAGTGATGCCCAAGTTCAGAATTCCCCATAGGTGTTCGATTGGGTTCTGATCAGGAGACATACCTGACCACTGAATCGCTTTCACCCTGTTGTTCTTCAGAAATGCAACAGTGGCCTTAGATGTGTGTTTTAGATCATTGTCATGTTAGAAAAGTACACAATGACCAAGGGCATGGAGTGATGGTAGCATCTTCTCTTTAAATATAGAGCAGTACATCTGTGAATTCATGATACCATCAATGAAATGCAGCTCCCAACACCAGCAGCAGTCATGCAGCCCCACAGAAAGACACTGCCACCACCATGTTTCACTGTAGGCACTATGCATTTTTCTTTGTACTCCTCATGCCATACAAATTTGAAGCCATCAGTAAAGTTGTGTAAAGAAATTATTTTTTTTTCAGGCCTTGTGACATTTCTTTTCCATTTGGTGCCATTGCTCACAGCATGAAATGGGAAGGGGGTTTCTTTCTTAAGTATTACCCTGTTATAGTCAACTGTCTGCTGGATACCTGTTAAATGAATAATAAAACTACCCACCTGTAGTTGAATTCTTGTTAAATTAGGATTTTGTTGTCTATAATGTATAAAACGTTCATTGGGGTGTATTCATTTTTGCAACATGATCTTGAAAGAATGTGTTAGGAAAAATACCTTTTTGTGTGTGAAAATTAACAAATATGTGGGAGTATTTTGTAGTATAATGTCCCAAAGAAAATGTTGATTCTGAAAGAAAAGTAAAGGTTTTCAGACAAATCTGTTGGGGTGTACTCATTTATGCTGGGCACTGTATATATATATATATATATATATATATATATATATATAAAAAATTGAAGGAACACTATAAAAACAACTCAGATCTCAATGGGGAAAAATATGCTGGATATCTATACTGATATGGACTGGGTAATGAGTTAGGAATGTAAGGATGCCCCATCATTTGATGGAAATGAACATTAGCAACCTACAGAGGACTGAATTCAAAGACACCCTGAAAATCAAAGTGAAAAAAGTATGCAGCAGGCTAGTCCATTTTGCTGAAATTTAATTGCAGCAACTCAGAATGATACTCAGTAGTTTGTATGGCCCCCACGTGCTTGTATGCATGCCTGACAACGTCGGGGCATGCTCTTAATGATACGACGGATGGTATCCTGGGGTATTTCCTCCCAGATCTGGACCAGGGCATCACTGAGCTCCTGGACAGTCTGAGGTGCAACCTGGTGGTGTTGGATGTACCGAAACATGATATCCCAGCGGTGTTCTATTGGATTTAGGTCAGGCAAACGTGGGGCCATTCAATGGTATCAATTCTTTCACCCTTCAGGAACTGCCTGCATACTCTCGCCACATAAGGAGGGTCATTGTCGTGCACCAGGAAGAACCCATTACCCACTGCACCAGCGTAGGGTCTGACAATGGGTCCAAACGGGTTTCATCCCGATACCTAATGGCAGTCAGGGTGCCATTGTCTATCCTGTAGAGGTCTGTGTGTCCCTCCAGGGATATGCCTCCCCAGACCATCACTGACCCACCACCAAGATGGTCATGCTGAATGATGTTACAGGTAGTATAACGTTCTCCAAGGCTTTATACATTTTCATGTCTATCAAATGTGTTCAGGGTGAACTTGCTCTCATTTGTGAAAAGCAGAAGGCGCCAGTTGTGGACCTGCCAGTTCTGGTGTTCAATGGCAAATGCCAATCGAACTCTCTGATGCCAGGCAGTGAGCACAGGGCCTAGTAGAGGACGTTGGGCCCTCAGGCCACCCTCATGAAGTTTGTTTCTGATTGTTTGGTCAGAGACATTCACACCAGTGGCCTACTGGAGGTCATTTTGTAGGGCTCTGGCAGTGCTCATCCTGTTCCTCCTTGCACAAAGGAGCAGATACCGGTTCTGCTGATGAGTTAAGGACCTTCTACGGCCCTGTCCAGCTCTCCTAGAGTAGCTGCCTGTCTCCTGGAATCTCCTCCATGTTCTTGAGACTGTGCTGGGAGACAGCGCAAACCTTATAGCAATGGCACGTATTGATGTTGGACTGCCTGTGCAACCACTGTAGGGTCCAGGTATCACCTCATGCTACCAGTAGTGACACTGACCCTAGCCAAATGCAAAACTAGAGATAAATCCTCAGAAAAGATGATTAGGGAAAAAATTTCAGTGGTCTTCACATGTAAAACCATTCCTGTTTTGGGGGTCATCTCATTGTTGCCCTGTTGTTAATTTCATTAACATCAAAGCAACTTAAACTGATTAAGAACTCCCTCTGCTACTTAACTGACCAGATCAATATCCCAGGAGTTTATTTGACTTGATGCTATACTCTGATTAAAAAGTGTTTCTTTAATGTTTATGAGCAGTTATGTATATAATTTCAATGAATTGGCTTTGTCACATAACAATCAATGTAGAAGAAAGGCTGACCGGTTTTGCCAGCTCCAACCACTTGCCTCTGATGCAGCCAGTTGGAGCCGGCTAAACCAATCAGGCTTTCTTCTATACCCACCATGGGCCCCCCAGTATGAGAGACTGATAAGTATACCAGGCCTTATAAATGCTATATATATGGCTTCACTTGCTTTACCTGTTTCATACACTTCATGGCCACTGTAAGGGATACCTATGGAATGTTGTACTATATGCTATGGTTGAGGCTACCTACATATCCTGGATGTCTGTGCAAGGGAGGTATGAGGTGACCATTTAACACATGGAAGATACGTATGTTTTTCCATCAGCACACCATTTCCTCCTATGGACCACAGTGAATATTTCTACCCATAATGTATATCTATAATTACTCCAGTCTTTGTCTCATATACTATAAATAACACTGCTGAAGTATGTTTATGCTTGATACCTGTGTGAAGGATGTATGAGGTGATAAAGATAAAGTATCTTCAGTAGTCACCTATCCGCCTATTGTCTCCACTTCTGGAGCACAGCAATTATTTCTGCCTAAATGTATTCTCCAGGATTGCATCCATATCCATGACCTTCAATGACATCCTTTTATTGCATGTTATGAAACATTCCCATTTTTCTAGATCACTTACATTGTTGAAAAATTGCAATTAATCCAAAGATAAGGATATTCCTTAACAAATCATGGAAGGACTTTCGGTCTATACTCATCTATCTACCTATAGCCTTTGCCCTTAGGGTCCATCTACACAGGACTGTGCCCATTGATTGTTATGTGCCAAAGCCAATTGATTAAAATGATGTGTGTGTGTGTTCATTTGGGGACATGATGGGTGCTTTGTGTATATTTTAACTCACTAGGGACCATTTGTTATGTTTTCACGATGAACGTAAATGCAGAATTAAAAAGACATATGTCAGGGAGTTATCTCTATTTTGTTCACCTGTACCATCAGATTCAAACTGACATTAATATAAAGGTTGGGATTGGTTTGAGCCATAAGTCCATTTTTATGATATGTTTATTTGGATTATGGATATTGTGGACAACTCCCACCCACATAGTTGATAGTATAGTGTTCATAAACATGTTTCTGACCTAGTAGGATACTCCCTTTATTTTTCTTTTTTGGTGCTTTCTGATCCGTGACCCATTCCCACACAGATGTACACTCGGGGATGCGTTTGGAGATCTGCGCAGATCTGTGTAGCCACCTGTCATTGATATAAATAAATATATTTATCCTAAACTTGTTAAAATAAATAAATATATATATATATATATATATATAAAATCTAAAGTGTAGCCTTACTTATAAACAACACAACAGACATGCATAGATTTTGACTCAAGTATATTGCAAGCTTGAGTGAAACAGTAAAGAAGCAGCAACTAAAATACTCAAAAAACAAAAAAAAAGCTAAAATGCTCAAAGCAAAAAAAAAAAAATGAAAAGGTTTCAATAGAAAACAAGAACACCATCGCAAGTGACTATAGGCATTCCAGATTGCCACAGTAATTAACCTGCTTATTCGTCCACATCCCTGATGAAGGTGATTTCAAAATATATGTCAGACAGGTGTAATCATTTGTGGCCATTGAGTAACAGAATTACAGCAATGAGACTGACCTTTGTACTTTCTACTACTTAGGCCCTGAAAATAAAAATTTTTTTGGCAGGCTCTACAAGAAAGAATGCCCCAGTAAAAATATACAATAGAAAAAAAGAAACCATACTGGGATGAGAAATGGTGACCAGAGGGAAAAGAAAAAATAAAATTATGAACTAAAGAAAATGTTCTATGTAGCAATAATGTACTTTAATGTTAGGAAGGAGATGTAGTGACGTGCAACAGTATTTTGGCCGTTATAGGTGAACATTTAAATTTTGTAGTCCTTTTAAGAAATGGAATCATTGCAGAGACTAACAGAAGAGTGAAGTGATGGGGTGCATGTGTACAGTAGCATTCAGAACAGACTGGAAAATGCAAGATTCCAGAGGAAGGTGTTACAGTGGTCCAAGCAGGATATGATGAGAGCAGGCACCAGTATTTTTTTTTTTATTATTATTATTATTATTATTACTGAATGGGAAGGATATAGGTTTTTAAGGTGAAGATTTTAGGTCATTGTAGGTCATTACTTTTCAGCTGCTGGAATATGTCTTGCAGCTCAACTAAGTGCCTCTAACATGTGCTGGAACAAGGTTATCTAGTACCCAAGGTAAAGATGCCAAACTGTGCCCCCCCCTCCCCAAAATGTATGAGCATTATATATTATTATACAGGATTTGCATAGCTCCAACAGTTTGCTCAGCGCTTTACAATATAACGGAAGACAATACAGCAACAATACAGTTCAATACAAGAGGGATAGGAGGGCCCTGCTCCTTGGAGCTTACAATCTAGGAGATATGTATCAGCACAAATCCCCTCCCTCCCCCCAAAATTATCTTCCCACCCCCCCAAACATTAATTCCTTTTGCAAGCCAAAATTCTCCCCAAACAAAAATGCTCCCTCTTTCAAACCAAATCCCCCCTCCCAGCTTAAATCCTCTTCCTCCCCAAATCCCCCCTCCTAGCACAGATGCTCTACCCATCAAATTTCCCCTCTGAGCATAAATCCTCCTCCACTCCAAATCCCCCTCTCCCAGCACAAATCCCCTCAATCCCATCTCCGAGCAATAATCCCCCGCTAAATTTCCCCTCCTAGCAAAAAACCCCCCAATCATTCCTACTAGCACAAATCCCCCCCCCCCCCATCCCCCTTTCTAACAGAAACTCACTCTCCTAGTACAAATCCCCCCCTTCAAAATCACCACTAGCACAACCCCCTGAAAATCCCCACTATACCCAGTGTAGCTGTCCCTTCTGCCCACCCCTTGTCCCGGCTTTGCTAACACTTAACACTTAACTTTTTCCCCTAACACTACCCTAACCTCTAAATGAAGTCCTTCTGCACTCCTGTGACCCACAGCAGTGATGTCTGCTGTCAGCTGATGTCACTCAGCTAGTCCAGGCTCTGGAGAGATTCCGACTTTATTATTGGGATCCACCCAGATGCATGGACTGGCAGCTAGCTCAGCCTTTCAGCGTGCTGCTGAGAGCCTGAGCCAGCTGCTCCCAATCTCTCCACAGCCTGGTGCTCAAGTGAGTGCTGGAGGCACAGAGCAGAGAGCAAGTAACTGACAGTCAACACTCTCTGCTCATTGAGGACTGAGAACTGAATGATCAGCAGTCTTTGACCGCTCAGTTCTCGGTGTAGAGGTGGCAGGGGACAGATACAGCAATGGATTGAAGCTGCATCCACCTAGGTGAATATACATATTTTTTTTTAAAATCCCGAACTTCCCTTTTAAAGCAAACCATTTAGGGCAAAGCAATGGGTTCGCCTTAACCCCCAACCCCAGAAGCCTGCACTTCCCTTTCCTTTGCTTCCCTGCTGAAGAAAATATTGGTGCTTCTGGGTATGGAGGGGCATATGCTGAAAATGCTGGACCAAGCAGAGGAATCAAAGCCCTGTTGTGTAAACTACAGCTCTGGCAATACATCTGATAAGCTGTGAGCACTGATAACTACCACTGAACCTACAATTTCATGCTTCAAGCTTTAATGCTTTTAGTACTCTGTTTTTCAGATTTCTCATGACTCCCTGTCCTGGTAGCAAAAAAAATGCTTCTCAAAGGGAAGGGGCAGCACTAAAAACAGGCAAAGGTTCTAAATCTTCCCCACTAATGAAAAATGTTTTATTGCTGTCACTGTTACAATTACAAAAATGTCATCTCGCTTCCTTTATTAGTGATCACACAAACCTAAAGTAAAATTTCACTTTAAAGTTCCATTCATCCTCCTCCCCCCTACTGTGCCATTATTGGCACTTTTTTTTTCTCTGAGAGCGGGCACCTTTTTTTTTACAGGTACCAGCTCCTACTTTTGCATTTCTCACCTAGGCAAGAATTGTGGAAGTTTGGGCCTTCCCCTCCTGCCCACTACCTCTTGGGACATGTTATATGTCCCAGGAGGCCGCAGGACCAGTCTGAAAACACAACATGATCTTGCACATGCACAGTGGGGAGGTGGTTGTGAAACAGCAAGAAGTCACAGCTTGCTCCAACAGGTATGCTGTTGGTGGCTGGGATCTGAAGACTGGCGCAGAACGTGTCCAAGTGAAGACAACACTGGACTCCTGAACTGGAGAATGGCTGTTTCTAAAAAGACAGCAGCTACAGTATTTGTCTTTAAGGGAGATTCTCCCCAGTGGTATCAATGACAATAAAAATCTGACAGAGGTTCTAATCTTTCCCCACTCTATCCAAAACTAAAAAAAAACATGTAGCTGGCGTGCTAATTCCAGTTAGTGATGCTGAGCTGTGGGAAAATTGGAGCTACACCCAACCGGTTTAACTTACATAAAACGTGCCACGGAAAATTAGCAAAATCAGATCTGCTTGCAAATATTTACCTTCTGAAATAGACACGTAATTTCCATCATTCCCTTGTCCTCAGATAGAAATCACTCTTTACCCATCCATGCAATGACTGTCTATTCCTATTTTTCCATTAGTCTTGCAAAGAACTGTATCCACCTGATAAAAAGATTACGATATCTCCAATTTCCCCTTGCCCATTATCTGCCCACTTGATCAGCAACGTGGGGGATTTTTGGTAAACCTAGCAAGCTTAGCATTTCACAGATTTCACATCCATTCTTCTTTTTAAAGACAAAGAGAAGTGCTGGTAATAGGTCTTAGAAAAACAAACACTTATTGGCCAGCATTGATGTGGATAAATAAATCCTCTTTAGGATAACATGGTCACCTTGGCTATCAGGCCTACTGAGTGCCTGCTGTGTTTATTTTCACTAGTGTGGCCTGTGACATGTGTCACTATAAAAGAAGGAAGACAGAGTGTGCTTCACATTGGGGATGAAGGTAATCCTTGTCAGACACGTTACCTGTCATTTTGGTAAATAGGAGCCTTTTAATGGATTACATTCAGGTTACATTTCATCGAGTTGCTGTGTACCAGATGGCTGCCTTCCCATGTGCTTTGCTGTATGGTTATCTCTGCTCCTCTGGCCATTTGCCTATTACAGTCAGGTATGCTTTGATGTGCTAATTCACAACTCTTTACTGTCCTCCTACTTGTCACTCATGCATAATTGTTTTATATTGCTTAAGTAAGGGGAAAAAGGGCTAAAATATGCCATATGTGCAAGACAGGTGCCAAAGGCCCTTGTGTAGAGAAGCAATGAGCAGTACTCTATGTGTGATTATTTCAATGCTGTCCTACTACGGAATTGAAGCAACACATTTCTAATGGCAGGTGACTTCATGATGCCAAGCCTGTCCTTTCCTGTTAGGTCTCAAACTCCTTTTCAGAGAAGTGGTGGTTGCAAAAGGCTGCTGACACATGCATTTCTGTCTCCTGCTGACGGGAGCACCAGTTCATACATCTAAACCAATGTTTGACCTTGAGTAATAGAAGACTGCTGAGTAAAGACAAAGAAAAAATATAGTATATATAGACTAGAGTCCCTTAGCTGTTTTAATCCCCGCGACATCGAAAGTTTACCACTGCGGGGGTAAAGGGAGATTCTGATCCCCCTTTACCCCCGGGACAGAAGATTTCAACTAAAGCATCAGCTATCAGCAAAAGGGACACAACACAATGACTGTAAGTACAGTTCCTTGTGCTGATGTTTTTAAATATTTTAGGCTTTAATTATGGCACACATTAATTCCCCATCACCTTGTATTCCACAGTAAAATTCAGTTTAGGAGAAAAATGTAAGAGCAAGTAAAACGTTTAGCAGCACATTTTAAATATTTATTTTTGTTATTCCATATGAATGGGAGCATTTAACAAACATAACAAAAATATTATCCCATTTTGGTTGCAAAAGTGGAAATATACTTTATGGTATTAGCACAACTTGCTCCATAGTATATCGGATTTAACAAATCTTCTGATGCTCTGTGGACTGAAATGATCACAAATTTAGGTAATGAGCCAGGTTGGGTGAAATTATTTTGACAATTCACTATTTTTATAAATCAACATTAGTAATGCTTGCTCCCCAGATTTCTGAAATTATTTTGACAATTCACTATTTTTATAAATCAACATTAGTAATGCTTGCTCCCCAGATTTCTACTCGTAAAAATGTACATATGTAACATATGTTACCTTTCAGAGAGAAGCGCTTTGCAAAAGTTACATTTTATTGCAGCTCTCATGGCTGTTAATTGTCCCTGGAAAGATGCCTGTGTTTTAGCCTTGGCCCTTTGTCCAAATCAAGTCCTTTTTATTGCATAGTAGATTTGGTTCTCGGTGTCTGTGGAGTATGGAATATTTCATTTAAAACAGTAGTCGTGATGCACAAGAATTGCTAAAATCCAGTTTGGCTGACTTGATGTGTGCTTAAGATCTCCCCTTTGACTGGCCCTTTGAGTCCCTTGGCTGCCTGCCTTGCGGTTAAATTGAGTAAATCCAGACCAGTAGGTAGGTATCCAAAATGCTCAGTACAAAACTGTGTGACAGCTATAACATTTACATATTGTTTTGACCAGTGACCTAAGATTTCAGGCAGCTCCATCACTCAGGGCTGCCTATACTAGAAATACTGAGCATATTCTGTGGTCACTGGCCCTGGCTTGCAGTTTGATAGCTTACACACCTTCTCTAACCAATAATAAGCCACAGGAGGTGGCAGGGGACAAATCAGAGCCAGTGGATACAGAATCTGGTCAGAATTTGGTTTATGCTGGGAAGTCACAGAAAGTGTCAGCAGACAAGCCAAACCTCTTGACTACAGTAGCTGGTCAGAATTTTGTCCTTGCTGGGAAATCACAGGATCTAGAAGGAGGCAAGCAAGAGCCACTGACTACCAAAGCTTGTTGGAATTGGTATATGTTGGGAAGCCACAGGAGGGGCAGGGGCATGCCAGAGGACGTGACTACAGAAGCTGGTCAGAATTTGGTCCATGCTGGGATGTTACAGGAAGCGTCAGGAGACAAGCCAAAGCTCTTGGCTACAGAAGCTGGTCAGAATTTTGTCCATGCTGGGAAACCACAGGATCTAGCAGGGGGCAATCCAGAGCCACTGGCTACCAAAGCTTGTTGGAATTGATATTTGTTGGGAAGCCACAGGCGGGGCAGGGGCATGTCAGAGCCCATGACTACAGAAGCTGGTCAGAATTTGGTCCAGGCTGGGATGTCACAAGGGGTGGCAGGGGGCACCACAGAGTACAAGGCACCTAAAATTTCCAGTAAACATATTTTTATCACTATGTCACGTACCTGATAGGAGACTGAAATGATGAGGTCGGCCTCACTTGTGTCACTAGCCCTGACCCCACTGGAGGTGGAACAGAGGGTGTCTAGGGACCAGGGGGACAAGAGCGCCAGTAGATGTTGTTTGCAGCTCTTGCGGTTGGTGACCTTGGAAGACTGATGAACCTCCAATTCAGGCACAGTAGTAATATGCAGAGCTGGTATGGTAGATCGCCAGGTATGCACCAGAGCAAGGCAGGAAGCTGGGATGGGAGACAGGAATAGTGTCAAAGGAATAGCCATCAACGGGCGGACAGCGAGGTACCAAATCAGAAGCAAGCCAAAGTCAGGAGCAGAGCCGAAGTCAGGAACAAGTATCAAGCAGGAGAGTAATCAGAGTCAAGTCAGGAACAAGCCGGGTCAGCAACAAGGAAATCACACAGGAAACGAGCAGGAAACGGGGAACAGCTGAAGACCAGTCAGCACAGGCAGAGGCACCTTTTAAATAGTCCATCTGGCGCCAATCTTCACCGCGCGTGTGCGCGATCATGCATTTCTGTGCACATGCGCACGTCTATTTGCCAGCCGTCTCACAGGAATTCCCTTACACACTACAGGTAGATTTAAAGTGGTTGTAAACCTCAGACATGAAATATGAACAGCGCTTATTCCTCTATAATGTGTACTTGTCTCAATTAAGAGCACTAAGTGTCATCTCTGTCTGCTGCTTTGTTCCCCTGCTCTCAGCCTGAATCACTTCTGACAATTTTTCCTGACACCAAGAGAAAAATGTTGACGGGGAGAGAGCTTCAGCAAAATAACAGCCTCAACTCTATTCCTGTGAGCTGTGTGAAGAAGGGTGTGTCCCTTCCCTCCAATCAACTCTCAGAACTCTCCTCACTGAGCTCTACACAGTGTAACTTCAGCTCTCCGCCCCCTTTTTTCTGAACTCTCAGACAAGCTTTATAATTCAGCACATTGAACTGATGTAGAGAAGAGAGGGCTGCGGATATACAGGTACAACTTAAGTAGGAGGATTTGTTTTATCTCTGTTTATAATCTGAGGCCAGTCACTTTACTGGGTATATGTAAGGGTTTACAACCACTTAAGATACCAAATATAAATGCATGGATTAGGATTTATGTGCATTAGTAAATAATTTGGTTTGCTAAATGTAACTCGGACATTGTGCTTTATTTCAGATACATTTACCTCTTAGTTGGAGGAGTGATTTTAGCTTGCGCTTCCATGGGGATCTATGCAGTATTAATCTTCATCCCCGCCCTTTGTCATGCAGCATTGTTTCATATTGTCAGCTGGGAGTCTGTCCATAGGTGGGCATTTCTGTTACAAATGACATGGCAGACTGGATGTCACCTATGGCTAATGTACAGACAGTATTATCTGGAGGAAACCATGCCTGTTAAGTAAGTACAATAAGCAGCAACAGGTGTTTCAAGTCTAATTCCACTCTATTTTTGTATTCAGAAAATGGGAAAAAGTGAAAATTTGGTAATGTTTTTATTTTTGTCTATGGAAAGATTTGTACTCACTTCCTGTCCCTAGAATATCCATACAAAATCTCCAGGATGTGGTTGTCACTAAGACGGGAAGGAAGAGACAGCAATAAAACATTTACAACCCAAAAATTGTGTTCTTGTTTATACCCCCATTGGGGTGATTTCTTATCACTTCCTGTCTCATCAGAAAGTAAAAGGAAATGCCCCCAATAGGGGCTCACAAAGCAATAAAGACCTGGTAGAGGTTCTATCCTTTCCTGCACTATCCAAAACAATATAAAATGTTTTGGCTGGAGCTGGGCTTTAAAGAAATTATATTGACCAAATGATATATATGTAATAAAATCTATACATACAGTGCATCAATTCAGCATTTTATATAATATTCTTTAGCATAATTTTGTTCTGCAGTAATAAAAAATATAATTTACCGTTTTACATAGATGGACATTTTTGGTAATATGGGCCTACAAAATAAAACTGCATAAACAGTATAGGAGGCTCAGGAGGCAACATATGGCAGAAAGTTTGAGATTTGCATATCATTTCATCCTATACAGGCAGTCCTTGATGAGAACAAAGGACCTCTGATGGGCTGAACTCCAAACAATCCACTTTACTGAACCAAGATAAAACCAATACAGAGAGTGAAAATACAGTGGGGGACTGGCAGGTAAACGTGTTTCACGCTAAAGACAACACTTATTCATTGGGGTAATGAATAAGCGCTGTCTTTAGTGTGAAATGCGTTTACCTTGACTCTGTATTTCCACTGTCTGTATCTTGGTTCAGTAAAGTGGATTGTTTGGAGTGCAGCCGATTAGATTTCCTTTGTTCTCATCTATGCAGCACACGGGCTGGCCTTGCACCTACAGGAGGAGTTGTGCTTGGAGATTGGGAGTCTCTCTACCTTGAGCAGTGGTAATACATATACAGACAGTCCCCAAGTTACGAACATTCGACTTACGTATGAATCATAATTACACTTCCAACTGCTTGTGCTCCACTCTGGTCTCGGAAACCTCTGAGAGGCCATATTGCTGCTCACCGCATGCTGCCAACTACTGTCTGGTGGATCTGTTCCACATTACTTTGGGGCCATAAGTGGCCAGAACTTGTGGAACTGGTGAGATATGGTTTATTATAAAACTCCCAGCTACGTCTGTTGTCCCTTGAGCCTCTTCAGGTTCCCACCAGCACTACTGGCTCCTCCCCTTTGAGCAGTACCCCCAGCGAAAGCCAATTACCGGGGGGCACCAATGCATGGTCATCAACGAGCCGCTGCTCTATGCGTTCATAAGACACATAGAGCTGCTGTTCAGGCTTGTCCTCCCCTCATTTGGCTCACTGGCTGTGATTGACAGCAGTGGTAGCCAATGCGCTCTCGCTGCTGTCTCAGCCAATGGGGAGGAAGAGTTCCCAGACAGCAATGGCTGTCAAGAACATTGCTGTATCGGAGGGGGCTCAAGTAAGGACTGGGGGGAGCTGGAGGGTCCACAGCACACAGAAGGTTTTTTACCTTCATGCATAGAATACATAAAGGTAAAAAACCTTGAGCCTTTACAATCGCTTTAGGAACAAACCTACAGAACCCAGGGACTGCCTGTATCACTGAACCTACTGATTGCTTTCATATTAGCTGCGCAAAGTGTCCAAATACTGGATATCTGTGCAGTCCTACATGCGCTAGAGGTAGGCCAAGTGCATTCAGTAATCAGCACTCAGTCACAGCCCTTGCTAGACATCCTCACCTTTTCTGCAAAAAAATTATTTGTGATGAAACTTGTGTAGGGGTGTGGCTGTTACTCAGTTCTGCTAGCACAGAACACTGGAGTCAGAAGGCACAGAGCAGTATTTTCAGTAAGAGAATTATGATTTTTAAGGTATTTTCAAGCAAAAAACCAATGACAAATCATAACATGTGGAGGCACTGGACTAAAAAGAGATAAAAAGTTGCAAGACTTCAATAGGGTTTTTTTTATTATTATTATTATTATTATTATTATTATTATACGGGATTTACAGTATCTCACAGAAGTGAGTACACCCCTCACATTTTTGTAAATATTTTATTCTATCTTTTCATGTGACAACACTTAAGAAATGACACTTTGCTACAATGTAAAGTAGTGAGTATACAGCTTGTATAACAGTGTAAATTTGCTGTCCCCTCAAAATAACTCAACACTCAGTCATTAATGTCCAAACCGCTGGCAACAAAAGTGAGTACACCCCTAGGTGAAAATGCCCGAATTGGGCCCAAAGTGTCAATATTTTGTGTGGCCACCATTATTTTCCAGCACTGCCTTAACCTTCTTGGGCATGGAGTTCACCACAGCTTCACAGGTTGCCACTGGAGTCCTCTTCAACTCCTCCATGGTGGATGTTAGAGACCTTCCGCTCCTCCATCTTCCATTTGAGGATGCTCCGCAGATGCTCAATAGAGTTTAGGTCTGGAGGCATGCTTGGCCAGTCCATCACCTTTACCCTCAGCTTCTTTAGCAAGACAGTGGTCATCTTGGAGGTGTGTTTGGGGTCGTTATCATGTTGGAATACTGCCCTGTGACCCAGTCTCTGAAGGGAGGGGATCATGCTCTGCTTCAGTATGTCACAGTACATGTTGGCATTCATTGTTCCCTCAATGAACTATAGCTCCCCAGTGCCGGCAGCACTCATACATACCCAGACCATGACACTCCCACCACCATGCTTGACTGTAGGCAAGACACACTTATCTTTGTACTCCTCACCTGGTTGCCGCCACACACACTTGACACCATCTGAACCAAATAAGTTTATCTTGGTGTCATCAGACCACAGGACATGGTTTCAGTAATCCATGTCCTTGGTCTGCTTGTCTTCAGCAAACTGTTTGCGGGCTTTCTTGTGTATCATCTTTAGAAGAGGCTTCCTTCTGGAACGACAGCCATGCAGGCCAATTTGATGCAGTGTGCGGTGTATGGTCGGAGCACTGACAGGCGGCCCCCCCCCCCCACCCCTTCAACTTCTGCAGCAATGCTGGCAGCACTCATACGTCTATTTCCCAAAGACAACCTCTGGATAGAACGCTGAGCACGTGCACTCAACTTCTTTGGTCGACCATGGTGAGGCCTGCTCTGAGTAGAACCTATCCTGGCAAACCACTGTATGGTCTTGGCCACCGTGCTGCAGCTCAGTTTTAGGGTCTTGGCAATTTTCTTACAGCCTAGGCCATCTTTATGTAGATCAACAATTCTTTTTTTCAGATCCTCAGAGAGTTCTTTGCCATGAGGTGCTATGTTGAACTTCCAGTGACCAGTATGAGAGAGTGAGAGCGATAACACCTCATTTAACACACCTGATCCCCATTCACACCTTAGACCTTGTAACACTAAGGAGTTTCATGACACAGGGGAGGGAAAATGGCTAATTGGGTCCAATTTGGACATTTTCACTTAGCGGTGTACTCACTTTTGTTGCCAGCGGTTTAGACATTAATGGCTGTGTGTTGAGTTACTTTGAGGGGACAGCAAATTTACACTGTTATACAAGCTGTACACTCACTACTTTACATTGTAGAAAAGTGTCATTTCTTCAGTGTTGTCACATGAAAAGATATATAATAAAATATTTACAAAAATGTGAGGAGTGTACTCACTTCTGTGAGATACTGTATATAGCTTTAGGTTTATTTAGCAAATTCTTAAAGTCTAAACCAATCAAAGAGAATTTACATTTCTATACATTGTACCCATAGGGCAGGTATTCAGGATTAATTCAGTAACCTATAACTCATGTGCTATTTGACATCTTAGTTGTAATTTATTTATTTATTTCAGGTACTTATATAGCGCTGTCAATTTACGCAGCGCTTTACACATATATTGTACATTCACATCAGTCCATAAATCTCAAGGGGTTTACAATCTAAGGTCCCTAACTAACATTCATACATACACATACTAGGGCCAATTTAGACAGGAGCCAATGCACCTACCAACATGTCTTTGGAGTGTGGGAGGAAACTGGAGTACCCGGGGGAAACCCATGCAGGCACAGTGAGAATATGCAAACTCCAGGCGGGTAGGGTTTTGGTTGGGATTCGAACCAACGACCCCAGTACTGCTAGGTGGAAGTGCTAATCATTTAGGCACTGTTCTGCCCATATCTTCACCAATGACCCTAGTACTGCCAGGTGGAAGTGCTATTCATTTAGCCACTGTGCTTCCCATATCTTCACCAATGACCCTAGTACTGCCAAGTGGAAGTGCTATTCATTTAGCCACTGTGCTGCCCATATTTTCACCAATGACCCTAGTACTGTCAGGCAGAAGTGCTAACCATTTAGGCACTGTTCTGCCCATATCTTCATCAATGATCCCAGCCACGACACCACCTGCCTGGAGTTTGCATGTTCTCCCTGTGCTTCCTCCGGGTACTCCGGTTTCCTCCCACACTCCAAAGACATGCTGGTAGGTGAATTGGCTCCTAGTATGTGTATGTATGATTGTAAGTTATGGACCTTAGATTGTACGCCCCTTGAGGGTTAGGGAGTGATGTGAATGTACAATATATATGTGTAAAGCGCTGCGTAAATTGACGGCGCTATATAAGTACCTTAAATAAATAAATAGTACTGCCAGATGGAAGTGCTAACCATTTAGGCACTGTGCTGTCCATATCTTCACCAACAACCCTACTACTGCCAGGCGAAAGTGCTAACCATTTAGCCATTGTGCTGCCCATATCTTCACCAACGTCCCTAGTGCTGCCAGGTGGAAGTGCTAACCATTTAGGCACTGTGCTCTCCATATCTTCACCAATGACCCTAGTGCTGCCAAGCAGAAGTGCTAACCATTTAGGCACTGTGCTCTCCATGTCTTCACCAACGACCCTAGTGCTGCCAGGCAGAAGTGCTAACCATTTAGGCACTGTGCTGTCAACGTCTTCACCAATGACCCTAGTACTGCCAGGCAGAAGTGCTAACCATTTAGGTGCGGTGCTGTCCATATCTTCACCAACGACCTTTCCAGCAAAAATAAGACTCTGCATCATTGTAATCCTTTCTACCTCCAAATCATAAAAAAGAGACCTTTTAAAAAAAAAAAAAAAAGAAGTTGTTTGCCTTTTTTCCCATGTTCAGTCTGCCCCCTGTCTCAGCTCCTCACCAAGGACAGGATGACATGTCAGCCTTCTCCTGTAGTCCGGGATACTGACATCACATATCTAAGGAGGCATTGCCTTTCTCACAGGCCAGGAAGATGCATCTGGTGCCACATCATCAGAGGGCAAGAATGAGAAATAGACAGTTGGCTTCTGATGATGAAGAAAAGAAAGATTTCGGCGCAGGACAGGGTGTGCAGTGGAAAAAAGAGACAATGAAGGATTCAATGGGCTTGTAACTACTGTATGTTTTATCTGGATAAACAAGCATTAAGGTAAGTGGCATACCAGAATTATTTTCATGGGGAAGACTGAAGTTCTTCTTTAAAATACATATTTATTTATTTATTTGTTTGTTTGTTTATTGTGTTGTACAAAGTGCATTGGGTACTACGTACCATATCAGCATTCCAACTAACAGGAAGCGACAGCTACTCTAGTCTGCAATGCTGTATGTGATTGCTTGCCATGAACAAAGTGCAAATTTTATCTTTAGAAATTACCCTTTTGTTTCAAACAAAGGGGCAGCATTGAACGTGACTGTTTTTAGAGTTGATTCACAATGTACTCAGAATGCTTCCTGCTCTACAATATTTGTGTGAAAAGGAAACTATAAAAAAGTAATATGAGTTGCAGAGTGATTAAAC
Source organism: Staurois parvus (assembly GCF_062004578.1). Taxonomy (NCBI): domain Eukaryota; kingdom Metazoa; phylum Chordata; class Amphibia; order Anura; family Ranidae; genus Staurois; species Staurois parvus. The sequence continues at coordinate 2,102,407 of NW_028317882.1, forward strand.
TCATGATTAAAAGTGTATCTAAGGCCAAAAGGCAAATAGACTGTGCACGTTGCAAAGTGCAGTTGTACTCGGCAGGAGCAGTTGCTCCAGAGCTTAGTGAGGCTCTGTTCACACCTATGCAGTCTGTTCTGCAGTACTTTTCGCAGTTCGATTTGCGTTTTTGTACACGTGGTTTTGACGCGTTTTGTTCAGCTCTTTTTTTTTTTAAAGTGGATTCTTTTTGTTTGCTGGGTAGAATCAAAATGCAAAACAGCAAAGACGTGGCAAAAATGCACTACCATGCATTTCAGCAGATTCTCCATTGAACTCTATTGTAGCAAAAACACTGCTTTTGCTTTTAAAAAAGTCCCTGACCCTTTCCAAACATGCAGCAGCTCAAAAAAGCATAGATGCGAACATGTCCCATAGGAAACCATTTTAAATGGACTAGTACTTTTCTGCAAAAAGCACAAAAAAACGCACTGGTGTGAACGGAGCCTAAATGAGCAGAGGTTCTGATGACTTCCACCATCCAGTCATGTGCAAGCAAAAACGTGTTCTTTTATTTTCCTTGCATGTGATTGGGTAGTCTGTGCAAAGTGAAGCTTTACCTGTTTTACTAAGCTTTGGAGCAACTGCACTTTGCAAAGTGCACAGTCTATTTGCCTTTAGTAAATCAACCCCTATGTCTCCATTGGAGAGATTTATTTTCACTTCTTCTTCCAGACAGGGAAGTTAGTGGAAATCTCTACAAAGTGAAGGGAAATGCCATCTTTGACAGTTGTTACCAGAACAGAAACCCAGATAGGTTTCCTCTCTACTCCTGTGCCAGTGACAACTATAAAATGTTGGATTTCCTCTCTACCAGGAACCAATTGGGACACATAGAAGGGTTAATTTACTAAAGGAAAATATAATTTCCTCTTAGCTTAGTGAATTTGATGAATATTTACTGTGCAAAGAATACCCAATGACTCAAAAGACATACTGGTAGGTTCATTGGATCCTGTCTAAATTGGCCATAGTATGTGTATGTATGAATTTGAGTTAGGGACCTTAGATTGGATGCCCCTTGAGGGTTAGGGACTGATGTGAATGTACAATATATATGTAAAGTGTTGCGTAAATTGACAGCGCTATATAAGTACCTGTAATAAATGACTGGCAAGGAAAATAAAAAAAAACTGTATTTTTGCTTGCACATGATTGGATGATGGAGAGGTTCCCCACATTTACTAATCTAAGAAAATATGTCCTTGCAAAGTACAAAGCAAACAGCTTATTTCCCTTTAGCAAATCAACCCAAAAAACCCAAAACTATAAAAATATTTTGTAAATTGTAAATGTCAATTTTATTGAGTATCAGTAGATAGTAAACTTTGCTGTAGGTTATTCCAACACTCTTACTTCCTGAAAGTATGTTCTCTTTTAGGTTGTTCATTATGATTTCATCTCTTATGCTCTTGACTCAAAAAGTCACATCTCTGGCTTAGCAAATCAACCCCAAAACCCCAAAATTATAAAAATATTTTGCAAACTGTAAATGTCAATTTTATTGAGTATCAGTAGATAGTAAACTTTGATATAGGTTATTCCAACACTCTTACGTCCTGAAAGTATGTTCTCTTTTAGGTTATCCATTATGATTTCATCTCTTATGCTCTTGACTCAAAAAGTCACATCTCTGGCTTAGCAAATCAACCCCAAAACCCCAAAACTATAAAAATATTTTGCAAACTGTAAATGTCAAATTTATTGAGTATCAGTAGATAGTAAACTTTGCTATAGGTTACGCCAACACTCTTACATCCTAAAAGTATGTTCTCTTTTAGGTTATCTATTATGTATTCATCTCTTATGCTCTTGACTCAAAAAGTCACATCTCTGGCTTAACAAATCAACCCCAAAACTATAAAAATATTTAGCAAAATGTAAATGTCAATTTTATTGAGTATCAGTAGATAGTGAACCTTGCTATAGGTTACGCCAACACTCTTACGTCCTAAAAGTATGTTCTCTTTTAGGTTATCTATTTTGATTTTTTCTCTTATGCTCTTGACTCAAAATTCACATCTCTGGCTTAACAAATCAACCCCAAAACTATAAAAATATTTTGTAAACTGTAAATGTCAATTTTATTGAGTATCAGTAGATAGTGAACCTTGCTATAGGTTACGCCAACACTCTTATGTCCTAAAAGTATGTTCTCTTTTAGGTTATCTATTATGATTTCATCTCTTATGCTCTTGACTCAAAAAGTCACATCTCTGGCTATGGATCTCCATGAACAAAAGATGACATTTACAACAAACTATTTCATGAAGGAGAAAGGTTTTCATACCGTGTGGAGGTACAATATACTAGTCATCCTTTCTTATTTCATGTTCTTCCCTGCTCTCCTGGGCGGTCCACTATGTTCATTTGTGAAGTTCCAGCAGCAGGTTGGTAAAGCTTCCTTGTGCCGTAACTTGAAGCATGCCTGGACCCTAACTAGAGGCATGACATTATTCATGTTGCTTCAGATACTTCGAGCTGTGCTTCTTGAAAAGATTACCTTCCAATGTGACCTCATGAACTGCAGACACCTAGACTGTATATATGTTATGTGGAGCACAGCGCTGATATTTAAAATGACTTATTATTCCCACTGGCTACTGGATGAAGCCTTATTTCACACAGCAGGATTTTCCATAGAATTATGTTCACACGTAAAAGTTTCCGACATCAATATCTTCACCTTAGAAACAACTAATAAAATCTCAGTGTTTGCCAGGACCTGGAACAAAAGCACAGCCATGTGGCTAAGAAGACTTGTATTTGGAAACTGCAGGACAAGACCTGTATTGTGCACATTCGCATTCTCAGCTTGGTGGCATGGACTATACCCTGGACAAATCTTTGGTTTTTTGTGCTGGGCATTGATGCTGGAGGTTGATTACAGAATACATAAGAATTTAGATTGTGATTCAAAACCCTGGTATATCCAATATCTGTTCAAAACATGTACCTGGTTGCATACACAGTTAATTATTGCATATGTCATGGCAGCCATTGAAAGCAGGACCTTAGCAAGTGTATTAGCCCTCTGTTTTTCGTACAACAGTTTTTTTCCTATTACCTATTGTATATCATTTATATTCTTAGGAAAACGTAAAAAAGGATAGGTGATCCCTGAAAACCTATCTCTTCAGGGAAGCCTATTCTGCCTTCAGCTAATAACAGAATCTTCTATTCCTCCTATCAGTTCATCCTCTACAGTTATTGCCCTTTGTTCCACCAACCCCTCCCTCTTAGATTGTACGCTCCAAGGAGCAGGTCCCACCTAACCCTCTTGTATTGAATTGTATCATTGCAGTATTGTCTCCCTTTATATTGAAAGCACTGAGCAAACTGTTAGCGCTATATAAATCCTGTACTATAACAATAATAATATTAATATTTGATATGTTATGCTGCATTAGCATAGCAATACTGTACATTCAACCTGTAGAGTGAAGATCAATATTTTTAAAATTGCCTGATGTATAAATAGCCTAATGTACTGTATATTGCTTTATATTTTTTGAATAAGCATGTAAAAGATAAGCTGAAAATTGACCTACTGGCTAACCACAAAATATACAGATGAAAGCATATGTAAGCTGTTTTACTTGCCAAAGGGTTTGCATTTCTGTCTATCTAGTCTTCTTTTCCTCAGTAAAATAACACTTATAGGTTTTGGATAGACTTTGGGTGCCGCTTCAAGCCCTCATCCTAAGCATTGTGGTGACTCACACTTGGGTAGGGGGCTGGCATGAGAAGAGCCCGTCCCGGCTTAGTGCACACACGGGGGAGAAAAGAACAGCATGCCGCACTCCTAGAAAGCAACCCAGATATCACAGAATAAAAGTGACTTCAGCCTGGGTCCATCCAGGCCACACCTTCTTACACATTTTGCCACGCCCATAGGGCTTAGTCATAGAGGGTCTTATAAGTCTTGTTCCCTCCCCAGCCTGTGACTGGACAGTGATAGGAGATGCATCAGACCGATAACATAATTTCTGTCACTCTGCTCTTTCCTTCTATCAGCATGTTCCTTGTTAGCACATGAGAACTTCAACAAAAATGATTAGCTCCCTGTGCTGCCTCTCCCTCTCCCATTCAGAGAGGGGATTGCAAGAGGCTGATACCAGGTTAATTTCAAGTATTCCCAAAGCTTGTAAGTAGATACAGATTTATTGATGTATTCATGAAAACAGATTTGCAATAATTCAAGCATTCTATATATGCCTGGGTTTCACGTCAATGTTAGAAATCCTATTGTACAGTAGTTATAGATGTATATAGGGTCAACTATGATACATATACACACATATATATATATATACAGGCTCTACTCCTGCTCAGTGGTGTTTTTGGTTTTGTGCTACTCTAGGCAAGACTAAAATCGTGCGCCCCCTCCATCTGAATTTGTCCTTCCCTAGCCACGGCATACCGTTCACGTCTCAGGGTTTGATGAGGAAGCTGCGCCCATTCACAGGGAACAGCTGCGGCTTCCTCATCAGACCCTGAGACATGATTCGTCCAAGTGCCACATATGTGGTAAATGGGGAAGATGATGGGGTCAGCAGGGCAGAGGATGGGGTCAGCAGGACACAGGATGAGGCCAGCGGGACATAGGATGGGGTCGGCAGGGCAGAGGATGGGGTCAGCAGGTTATAGGACAGGGGTCAGTAGGGCAGAGCATGGGGTCAATGGGGAATGGGATGGGGTCAGCAGGGCACAGGATGTGGTCAGCAAGACATAGGATAGAGTCAGGAAGGCAGAGGATGGGGTCAGCAGGGTGAAGAACAGGGGTCAGTAGGACAGAGCATGGGGTCAGTGGGGCACAGGATGGGGTCAGAGGGGCAGAGGACAGGGGTATCCTGTAATATAGCATGCATCTGTGCTGTCCATTTGGTCTCTTATATAGCAGGCTGTAATTACCTGTCCTCTACCTGGCTAACAAGCAGTTTGTCTGTTGTGCAGCAGCGAGGGGATCCTCCAAATTCGATAGCTCCATAGTAGAAGCAGACCCTGATTGCCTCTGCTGCTCATCAGGCACCCAGGCAAAATACTCTAGTCTGGCTGCAGCCT